>NC_084910.1:2903396-2950218 GCF_949316345.1 Pungitius pungitius
GTTTGTGTGCGGAAGGTCGCTCCACTGAATGCAGCCACTAATCGGGCTTGTACATGAAAGCCAGAGTCAGTTGGAGTTTTAAAGAAAATCGGGAAAGAATGAATCACGTTGAGGAAAGCGTTTAAATGATTTCAAGCTATCAGTTCAACAACCTACACAGAATTTCTGTAGACAGTCATTCATGAAGTCAGTCATTCTCATCAGAGAATGAGAGTAATAATAATACTTAAGTACGTTTTAGTACTATTACCGTGTCACTTGGATTAGTCAATTCATATGTGTGTGTGTGGCGTGCTCCTCTCGGGTAAAAGGTGTAGTTTCTGTTGCTGATTTGGTTAAAATGACTCTTATTGTGGTAGCCGTATAAGGTATAGCCCTTCATGGCTCCTGCTCTGGCTTTCATACATTTGATCTCGTCGCGGCCTGGGAAACATTTGCATGCACGCACACACACACACACACACACACTCCCTACCTGCTACTGAGGAGTTGTTTGACAGAGAGATTACAGCTTTTCGGGCCCCAGTCGGAGGTCTGCGGGGTCGCGGCACTCAGCCCCGCGGGCCTGTTTAAGAGCGCGTTACGTCGCAGAGCAGCTTGTGCGTAGGAGCGGCCTGTCGGAACCAATGTGTCGGTCACAATGGCGAGCTGCGTCGGCCCGGGCCGCGGCATGCCTACCCGCAACTTTTCCTGTTAGAGCGCCTTGCCCCGCCGCACGCACTCCGTTTCCAGCTTCCTCTCATCCATCATCGGCTCACCTTTCATCTGAACCCCTCTCCCTCGCCGGTCCCTGCTAAGGTTGACTCCGTCCCAGCCGCTCGCAGAATCAATAAAGCGACTCACCTGGGCGCCCTCCCCTAAACCTGCAAGCCCTGGCCTAGGTTAGACTTTAAGAACGCCGTAATCCGCCTCCTGGCCCTGTTGCCATGTTGGCGTTTTTGGAGCGATCTTCTTTTGGGGCGAACGAACCGAAAACGTTCTCACACAGGATTTTAAATAAATACAGTTTGGATCCGTGTTTAAAAAACGGTGCCCCCCCCCCCCCCCCCCCCACTGCCTTCCAGCAGTCAGCGCTGGGGAGAAACTTTGGGTGAATATGTCCGTTTTAATAATTAAAAATCCAACTCGGGGCAGCACGAGGTGGCAGGCCGAGAGAGAGAGAGAGAGAGAGAGAGAGAGAGAGAGAGGGCAACAAAAAAAAAAGAAAGTACTTGTGACAGTATAATGTTTCCTTGCTTTGTCTGCGGGGGGGGGGGTTATGAGACGCGGTACATCATTAAGGAGAATATGCAGTGGCTGTGTCACCGAGGAGTGACCCTTCTAACAGGTTCACGGATAGTTCACCCCCCCCCCCCGCCCCCCCCTCCCCATGCCTGCCCACTAAATAGCTCACCGCCCCGCTCCTCCGTGCACGCGGCCATAGTTTTGGGTTGAGGGCGGAGAGAGTTTCACCGTCTCACAGTGGCCATTTTGATATCTTTGTTTTCCTCCTCCTCCTCCTCCTCTTCTTTTTTTTATTAATTATTTTTTTTTCTTCTCCTGTTGAGTCAATGCTCTTGAGCAGTGAAAGCTTTTCATTGATTGTAGCGTGCGGCCGAGTCAAACGAAAGCGCAATGGAACGGGCGCCGCTCCTCGCGCAGCTCCGAAGCGCGTCGGCCCGACGTGCATTCAACAGCCGAGCTCTACTTCTTCCCACCGCTCCCATTCAGCTCCTCTTTGTCTGTGCACACGCCCCCCCCCCCCCCCTCCTCCCTAGCCTCCGTGTACATTCTGTCTGTCTGTCTGTGTGCGTGCGTGTGTGTTTGTGTGTGTGCGTGTTGGGGACCAGGAAGACGGCCCCTTTTGTCGTTCGTCTCCATAAGCCTCTTTTATTTTTGAGCTGACAGACGTCACTCAGTGGCCCTGCAGGCCCCCTTTTTCCTTCCATCGGCACCCTTGAGCCTCTCTCTCTCTCTCTTTCTCTCTCTCTCGCCGGCGTACCAGGAGGTCAGGCGAGCACCCCTCTAACCCCCCCACCCCCACCCCGCCACCCCGAGCTACCCACCCACCGTCAGCATTACAGAAGATGGATGTGCCTTTAAAGCAGAGATTGATTGTGGATATCAGAGTTATGGCGCCATTCATCACGGCCGGTATTATTCAGACGAGCGGGATTGAACAAGGAGGTGGAACTCCTGAGCCCATGTGGGTGGGTTTTTGGTGTGGGGTGGGGTGGGGGGGATGAGAGTGTGTGTTACTTTGTGTGTGTGTGTGTGTGTGTGTGTGTGTGCTTATGCAGATGTACTCGCTTGTACCTTCATAAGTCGGCCTCACCAGGGGATCCTGGTGCTTGGGTCTGAATGTTTCTTGTCATTGTGTGTGTGTGTGTGTGTGTGTGTGTGTGTGTCGCTGTCTGCATTGATCTCCGGGTGTTTTTGATCCTCCTCCGGAGCCTGTTCTCGTCGGAGTCTGATTTACGGCTTCATTAGGATCCTTGCGTCACCTCCCCCTTTCTTTTTGACTCCCCGCGATCGCCGGGTCACCCTCGTAGACACACACACAAACACACACACACACACACACACACGCAGGCAGGCAGCGCACTCTCCGGAGAGGAAACAAGCTGCAACCAAAGGACTTTTCATCCCAAACACGTTGTAAAGTTTGTTTCTGTTCCGTTTGTCACCTTTATGCATAATCTCTTATTATGCATCAAGGCTCAGCACCTCATTGTGCCCTGAGAGTTGAAGTGCCGTGGCGGGTTTTTTGGAGGTGCTTCCCTGCCCCCAGGCAGCCCCACTCGGCTGAAAGGAGCTCTCATTGTGTGTGTCGTCTTTTATGGCGCTGTCTGAAAGGGAGGGATGCACTCCAGTCGGCATTCAAATGCACGCGGTGAAGCAGCCAGCAGAGCAGGACAAACACCACAGGTTGTAAAACCCTTTGAAAAGGAGAGTGTGTGCGAGGGGTGTCCGTGCATGAGGATGTGTAAATGTGCATGCAAAGGGACTGTGTGCAGGCTCTTGACTGAAAGGTTTTCACTCTCTTTGCCGTTACTCCTTCCCCGTTCCCGATGCAGTTTGCCACTTACTTTACCCCCTTTTTCTTCCCATCCGTCGACCTGTCTCCTGCAGTTGCCTGAAATGACTTTCATCTTCCTCCGCTAAGAAAAGAACCTCAAAGTTTTTGCTTCTCGTGGTTTTTAAAATCCACCACCACTATCAGGAGTCAAGACATGCAGAAATGTAAAAAAAAAAAGAAGAAGGTAATCACACTTTGTGCTGGTGCTTTTGTCGTCATTCCGTGATGGAAATGGGTCTAAATATGAGATTAGAACCTGCCGGTGACTGATGCTATTAGGCAGATATGCCATAGACTTTACTATCTCCCATGAAGGATTAGCGCAAATTATACTGGGAGACAGGCTTGATTTTTCCCTCTGCCTGGCTGGATGTGGGCATTTGAGGCACTCTAAGTTGACAGCGTCTGTCTCTGCTTAGTTCTCCCAGACAGGTTGTGTGACAGCTGATGCCAGGCGAGGGCTTAAAAAGTGTGCATGTGAGGGTGTGTGTGTTTTGTGCGTTGGACAGCGTTCGGTCTGTGTGTGTGTAAGTGCAAGTGTGTCCTTGTGTGTGTGTGTGTGTGTGTGTGAGAGAGAGTAGGAGAGTTTTAAACTGACAGGCGAGTGTGTTTCAACGTGAGCGCGCGTCAATGACGTTTCTTTTCTTTTCTTTTTTTCTGAAAACAGGTTCTCTGAGTAGGTTGACAATCGGGAAAGGCTAATTTTAAGCTTGCTGGCTCCCTCTTTAATTCTACACACTCTTATCTACCGTTACTTGAAATAATTAAACTGTCTGCATGATTGTCCAGGTGAAGCTGTTTTTTTTATTTTTTTATAGCTATGAATACGTGGGAAAGGTAGGCCGGACAGATTCTTGACCAGGTGCTGTGGAGGAAAATTCTTTATTTCTTTATTAAAATAAACAACAACTGGAGCTAACCGGATACAGGAGATTCACTTCTTATCCAAACCCTAACTTTGGCTCCTTAGAGAGAGGTGTGTGTGTGTGTGTGTGTGTGTGTGTGTGAGTTAAGTGTCCGTTAAGACAGCAAGCTGATGCCATCCATCACGCAGTGCTTAATGTGAAATTGTTTGAACTATGATGTTGACATAAGTGGAGGTAGGTGGTCGCGTGGTTGTTTCAGCTCTCAGGAATGTTCCGGGGAACATGCAAATGATCCCCGTTTTAGCCCCGCTGTCTCCTCTCGGCCCCGCTGATTTAGGAGTGTGACATGTCCTTTAATGCTGGGTAATAAACTGGAGCGGTTGGATTTACAGGCTCGAAGCCTTGTTTTCCCCCCCCGCTGTTTCTATCCTCTGGCTCCGATGACGACAACGAAAAGCTCCCGCGCCGCTGCGTTGAAAAGGTGTTTTTCAGGAGCTCAAGTAGCTTTTAGCAGAGCCGTTGGTTTTCAAGGCCTTTTGCCATGTGTCACACGGAACATGTAACAGGGCAGAAAGTTTCCAGTATGCAGCGGAATTTAGTTTAGATCAAAAGTCCCAGAGTTGACCTCAGTCAGATCGAGTCATATCGAGTCAAACATGTCTGAATGTGTTTCCTGACCACTGAACCACAATGTAATGTGTGACAATTGTCCATAATGAGCTACCTGCGTATGCAGAACAAGATGAGCCGCTTCTCACTGATAACCAATCGAGCTGTTTGAGTCGGTACCAGTATCTGATGTCAGTATAGATATCACCTAGAGCCAAAGCGGGGGATCTTTACTGCACATTCAAAACCACTCATATCCCATATTCTGATTCACCGCATCCTCCGACTTCTGTTTTTTCCTTCCCACTCCTCCTCCTCCTCCTTAGTTTCTGAGGTACAGTGTGATGCACAGCGGCGCTCTGCCGTGTCAGCAGGATAGGAACAGGTCAAAGTGCAGAATGACTCAAGATAGGTGCGGCGTCCGACCGGCGCATACTGTGTGTTTTGCTGATTTTGGCATCTTGTTTGGATTTGAGCCAGAGGAGGCTGCCCACCTCGACTGTGATGTGGCTAATGCTGCTGCCCGACTACAGCCGGTGAATATGACTGTTTCATAATGTTTGTATTTCAGCTGGCTGACCGGAAAATGCACCTCAGCGTGGTGTGGGAGGATTTACTCACCAGCTTCAGTGTGTAAATCCCGCCGCGAAGCCTGCATCGCCTTCCTAGCAGAGCGTACGATCAGTGAAATACTGTCGCAGAGGCTTTCCTAACCTCGCATGAGTACGTTTTGAGGGGCGACGCGTGTAACAATCACGTCCCTTTTTTTAGCTTGATGCGAAGCATTTTCAGTTCCAGTATGAACGTCTTTAAAAAACCCACATCGGTGCCCTCTACGCGAGATGCTCCAAATCAGTCTCCTCGACACAGTTTGACTGATCAGTCCGAGGCCTAGTTTGCTGCTGCCAGCACGGGACTCCATGCTCAGTTTCTCTATTTATCTCCACGGCCCTCGCGTTTTTTTCCCCCCATATAAAGACAGTCCACGTCCAACCGTGTCACCGCGTGATGGATTGCATAGTCCTCTTCTCTGGAAGGAAGGAAGGAAGGAAGGAAGGAAGGAAGGAAGGAAGGAAGGAAGGAAGGAAGGAAGGAAGGAAGGAAGGAAGGAAGGAAGGAAGGAAGGAAGGAAGGAAGGAAGGAAGGAAGGAAGGAAGGAAGGAAGGAAGGAAGGAAGGAAGGAAGGAAGGAAGGAAGGAAGGAAGGAAGGAAGGAAGGAAGGAAGGAAGGAAGGAAGGAAGGAAGGAAGGAAGGAAGGAAGGAAGGAAGGAAGGAAGGAAGGAAGGAAGGAAGGAAGGAAGGAAGGAAGGAAGGAAGGAAGGAAGGAAGGAAGGAAGGAAGGAAGGAAGGAAGGAAGGAAGGAAGGAAGGAAGGAAGGAAAGAAGGAAAGAAGGAAAGAAGGAAAGAAAGAAAGAAGGAAAGAAAGAAAGAAAGAAAGAAAGAAAGAAAGAAAGAAAGAAAGAAAGAAAGAAAGAAAGAAAGAAAGAAAGAGGGAGTGGTGCCGTGCAGCAAGTGAAGGACATGGCAGCTTAGTGCCGGCCAAAAAGACTGTGCTGAACACCTGCTCCTGTCTCCAACGCCCCTTCAGCCTCCTCATTACCTGTCAATCTATCACAAGGCAGCCAGATCAAATGTCTGCAGCAGCCAGGACTCGCACAGAAAAGGGAGGGAGGGAAGGAGGGAAGAAAGAAGGGAAAGAGAGGGACAGATTGCATGTCTGGGAGAGCTGAAAATGAAGGGGAAGTAAATGGAGCAGCTGCGTGTGCATATTTAAGATCTGTTGATAATTTGGGGTAAACTTTGTCCACAGTGTAATTATTTAAAAACTTCTGCAGGTAGTTTCTCCTATTTGCTGAAATTTAGAATACATACTGTATATACTGGCAGTTGGATATTACATGCAAGTGTGTTTCATCATCGCCAACAAAAGGGTTAAAAGTTATTAGGAATCAATTCCTTTTCTTTTCACTTCAATCAAAAAATGTAAATTCTGGGGGACTTTCAGGTGTGGCCCCTTTAACGTCACCATATATTACACTGACCAAAAATCAATAGTATATTGCCAGACATCTGTTTTATGTTAATTATTTTCATGGTACCGAACGCCGCCTCAAAGACACACACACACACACACACACAAATACTAGATTCACGCGTTTAAACCCCCACCATCCAGCCTTTGATTGGCGCCTCGGAGGGGAGGCGGGGCCTGCGGTTTCAGATAACAGTGACAACGTGTGTGCGTGTTGGCCGGGCACATTTGTATTCATGCAGATATACCCAGGTGTATTTTGTGTGTGTATGAATTGTTTGGGTCTACATTTCTAATATTATGTGTGCGCTTTAAAAGGCAAATGAATTTCCACTCATCCAGGTGCATTAGTGCACACGTGATCACTACAAGCCCTCTATTTTCTGATCCCTTTCCTGATCCCTTTCAGTCCCCCTCCCTCACTTTCTTCCCCGTCTTCCTCCAGCTCTCTCGCCGCTCTCTCTCTTTTAGTGTTTGAGCTGTGGTGATTTACGGTAATTATCCAACGTTGGGTCATCTATCAGGCTGGCCGTTGCTAGGAGATGGAAGCAGCAGCTGCTGCTGGCTGTTGTCTCGTCAGGGACAGTGCATGCGTGTGTGCCTCTGTGTGTGTGTTTGTACATACTTGTGCATGTTTGTGTGCTTTTTCCTGTGTTTTTTTTTGTGTATGTGCCAGCTTGTGCATTTTAAAGATAATGTCCAGGTAAACGCGGGCCCATCCTAATGCTGGTGATTTAAAAGCGCAGGGGGTGTAGGAGACAGAAGGACGCAAGGAGTCTACTGATGGAACCAAGGACTATATACGAGGGAGGAAGACTGGGGTGATGATGGGGTCAGAGGTTGAAATGGGCCAGGTGGAATGTGAGAATGTGTGTGTTTGTTGGGGGTCAGAGGGGAGGCTTAGAATGCACAGGTGTGTGTGTGTGTGTGTGTGTATGTGTGTGTGTGTGTGTGTGATAGACACAGGAGCTGCATGATAAATGTATCTAGGCAGATGGATTTTGGAGGAAGTCGGGCCTTTGGGAGTTGTTTTAGTAGCTGTGAAAATCACAAGATGGAGTGTGTGTATGTGTGGAGGGAGGGGGGGTGGTCAGCATCATGCAGATGGGTGCTGGTTCAGAGCCCCGCTGAGGGGCCCATTTTCTCCTCATTTTACCGTAGTAATCCACCGTAACCATTTTGTTGCAGCCCGTTTCGGGTTTCATGACCTACGCACGGCAGTCATGTCGGAGCAGACCTTAATGCACGCAAATCCTGCATGCGCACACACACACACACACACACACACACACACACACACACACACACACACACACACACACACACATTGAAAGGTCAACTGCAAACATTATAGTCTTAACACTGCATTCAGTGAACATGGTAGGGGGCGTTTTCAAAGGGGGCACAGGTTGCTCGTAGCTTGTAGCAGAGAGATTGATGGGTTTGATGTCCATGCAATATGCAAGACTTGGACAACGCTAGAATTGCAATTACAGTACATTAGCAATCACGATCATTACTCTGATGGTATTAGAAGTAAAAGGGAATAAAAGTAATAAAATGCAATTTTGCAAACTTGTTCAAAACACACACCGACACTGTTCAGACTGGGAGCAGCCGACAAAGAGGTGCTGATGAAAGCGTCTCGCTCGCAATTTAGCATCCGAGTTGTTTCACTGGAGTTTTATTTATCGGCAGATCTATAAAAGGCAGCTGGATATAAGCCACACGTCCACATGAGCGACGGTAACTGTAAATACAACCTCCACTCTCGACTCTCCATACCGGCCTAATTAGCACCAGTTAGCATTTGTCATTGCGTTTAGGGGTGAAGATTAGGAACACCTCTCAATTAATCTGCAATCAGCCTGTTTGTTAATTAGCTAACCTGTTCTAAGTGGCCTTCGGGGCTCTCGTGTAATTAGCAAAGCTGCTGGGAAGCAGGTCTGTGTGTTGACATTGACCCAAAGCGTACGCGGACGCACAACGCAAGCATGCACACAAGCACATGCGCATTGTATCGGACGCGCAGCTCTGCAGATCCGTCTCCAGAACCCCTGGCTCCCGCTGAATCACATAAAGAAAGGAATGGCCCTCCTGCATGTAAGAAACCACTTCTTAAACACACACGCGCACACTTTATTAGTTGTCGCTGTGACATGCTGTGCGCATCCAAACATCCATATTTGCACATTGTCACGCCTGCAGCGATGCACTGGCACTGATTATTCCTCCATTCACTCAACAGCAAACCTGCATCCCTCAAAAGCATTCTTGGAAAAGAAAAAAAAAACACACACATACTGTACTCCCCATGCACGTACACTCTTTTGAACATTTTATCCTTTTCAAGTGCAACAACATCCCCACCAAAATGAACAGCTTCTCCGTCGCTGTGTCGAAGGATTTTTTTTTTCTTCTTCCCTTGCTCACTTCAAAGCCATTTGTTTACTCTGCTGCCTCCTGACATTGTCTGTGGTAATTAAAGGAGCGCACTGAAATTTATGATTTAATTATACGGGCCTTGTTATGCAGAGAATACCAGGATGGGCTGATAGGCTCAATAAAAATGAATAAATTCCATTCGGGTTTATTGAACCCATGTTTGCATGGAGGGTGCAATAGTCCCGGGCACTCAGCCACTCACAGGTGTGTGTGTGGGTACATGTGTTTGCCTACATGCGCGTGTATGTTTATTTATGTATTGCAGGACAGCCGCAGCAACAGCAGCTGAGTGCAATATTTGAAAAAAATAAATAAAAAAAGCCAGATGAATTGCAATCGATTGGCGCTGGTTCACGGTATTGATCCGCCAGCATGTTAAAGCCTGCTGTACTCCATGAAGAACACTCAGTCAGTCAGTGTGGGCGACCCCCCCTCCCCCCCTCACCCCACACCCATTCACCAACTAACACTGGATATTCTGTAAATACTGTAAATGTTGCTGCATGCATGTGTAGCACGCTCTAGTGTATGTCTGTGTGTGTGTGTGTGCGTGTGTGTGTGTGTGTGTGTGTGTGAATTGGGTTTTGTGCATGCACCGTAATGGAGACTGATCTTGGCTGTGGCCCACAAGCTGCTTCTCTGAACTGATCTTTGAGTTGGTCATAAATAGCGCTCACTCTATAAATAAAACAGCAGCACTTTTCACACTCGCTCTCCCTCTCACACACACACACACACACACACACACACACACACACACACACACACACACACACACACACACACACACACACACACACACACACACACACCAACCTGCCCACAAGCCTCTTGGATCTCCCACCTGCCCATATTAAACATATGCGCATTGGCCTCCCATCAATCCGGGCATCATTCTCTAGAGGTCAGATAGAAGGATGTCTGGGGGCCATATTGATATGTTTACATGAGAGCATGACCTGCATCAGCTTAGCACTGGCTACCTGCCTGACCCCCCCTCCCGTAGCGCCTCGTAACGCGAGAGAGTAGCCGATCGATATCTTCCCAGAAGTGGTGACTAAACGGCAGTAGCTGATGAAGCCTCTGTAGCTGAACCCCTTTGGTAAACAGTGCAGTCCTTCAGAGTCCGAGAAGACTTTGTCCCGTCTCAGTTTGCTGTCGAGGTCCCGCGGACCGGCCGGGCAAACTGGCATCTCCGCCCGGGGCGAGCCATCGGGCTCCTGCTTGACTCAATGAACGTCAATAATACACAATTTCACCACTGATCCTGTTTTGCGCAACACTTATTCCCATTCACTCCACGTCCCACGTCAGTCCGCGACGTCGCAGCGTGTCTCGAGGACAACGCGTCCCGTCCGCTGAGCTGAACACAGGCTAGAAGTGTTTTGAAATGGGGGGGGGGGGGGGGCGGAAGATAAATTGGTACAGCGAGCTGGAATGCTGCAGCAGTTATTTGAGGCCGTGTAGGTGCAGCCTAGGCCATATGCTCCCATTATTCCGCCTGGGAGGGGCCCATGTGGGCATACGAGCAAGGCCGGAGAGAGGGAGGGGGGTCTGGGTGGGGGGGAACAGAAGGCAGGGGTGATGGAGGGGGGTGAAGGGAGAAAGGTGGCTGAGGAATTATTTTAAGGAGAGCCCCACAACCCCCCCCCCCCCCCCTATCCAGCATCTTTTAAGAACGGGATACCTGGCGAAGCCTGAAGATGAGGACGAATTAGCTCCTAAAGCAAATGATCGCCTTCACCCTCAATATCCGGCGCTCTCACCGTCGTCTTTGCATAATTCATCTCGTCAAGTTTTAGGTGCGACGAGAGTATAATTTATGAACTCCTGAACTTCTCAGCTCTTCTTGAGGCTCGAGCTTTTCAATCACTTTTCACATCGCAGAGCTGCTCTTGGCAAGGTTCCGCGCGGCATCGCGTTGGTTTTCACGGACTGACAAAAAAACGTAATATCAAGTCAAATGGTGAAAGAATACTTCACGCCGTGGATCAGCAAACCTCCCTCCGTTCGGGTCTTATGGGTATATTTTTCATAAACATTTCTTCCTGCAGATAGCTTAATATCTATGCTTTAAGACAACAAGGCCCAGATGCGGCTTTGTTATTGGCTTCATATCTATTTGGCTCTTGTTTCTCCCTCTCTCGCTTCCTCCCCCTAGCTGTATAGTCTCTTGTCAAACTGAGGCCTGTGTTCCTGATCAGGGCATTGCTCTCATGTTAGCCGCTTCACGGAAGCGCATCCCAGCATTCCCTCTGACACGCCGGCAGCAGCATTACCATAATTGGCTTTTCTACATGACGGGACAGAGGAAATAATAATGTCATTTTATTTACAGCCCTCTTGTCCCGGTCCGAGAGCTATCACCCTCCCCCCCTCCCTCCCTCCCTCTTTCTCCTCTCCGCACATACACTGACATGCACCCGCCCCCCCCCCGTCTATCTCATCTCCCTCTGTGTCCCGCTCTGCCCGTGCGGGGCGCGAGTCTCGTTCTGCCACGGCGTGTAGGTCAAGCGATGGCTTTTTGATCAGCTCCCGTCTAAAGCCATCAAGGTTGAGAGGCACGTAATGGAGAGCGCGGTGACAAACAGAATCTGGGGAAGGAATAAGACTGCCAGTTTCCTATTAAGGGACGGCCTAAACGGCCTCCGCGCCCCCCTCCCCCCCCCCCCCCCCCCCCCCACCCACCACCACCACCTCACCCTCCTCCTACCGCCCCACCATTTCCTGCTGCGAACCCACTCCTACACTGCCTAAATCACATGAGTGAAGGGGCCCGTGATTGGACATTAGAGCCCCAAATGACTGCCGTGATTGCCCCCTCTTCCCAAACTCACATCAAATAAATAAAGAAATGCGTGTAAATAAGTAGAAGGAGGGGCGTTGGAAGAAGGGGGCTGGTGGTGGAGGTGAGGGGAGGGGAGGTTGTCTGGTTTCACCCCTTTTTCTTTTTCTTCTTTTTCATCGCCTGTCTGCCTTTCTTATCTGGTTTGTTTGGCTTTGACAACGGCCAAATGGTGACGCTCCGCATGCCTGACGGAGAGTTTTATTGATTTAACAACCAGCGTCTGCTCAGCAAAGCAGAGGGAGAACGTGCAAGGCGGTACGGGGGGGGGGGGGGGGGGAGAAAGATGGCAAAGTTTGGAAAATGAGTGATATGTTTCTGCTCTGCCTCTTGCACAATGGTGACGGGTTGTATTGCGTTTGGTATCGTTTGCCAAAATCAAGTCGAGCTCAAAGTCTTTTAGAGGCACGATAGGACTCATTTTTGTTTTTGAATGTTAAATGCACAAACCTCCACACACACACAGATTCCCAATGCCAAACCCTGTAATGACACTTGGCATTCTTTAATCTTTGCGTGTAAGGTACACATCAGTGAAAAGGGTGCAGTTGAGAAGAGATGAGAACAAAGCGCACGCTTCAGCTCTTCATCTGTAATCAAATAAAGGTCTGTCGGCTTAAGTATTTCCTGTTAGCCGACATGTAAACCTTTTGATACTGTTATGTTCAGGAATCCTCTGCGGAAGGCCTCGCGTCCAAGCGAGGTCCGTCAGCCAAATAAGCCCGACTGCGTGGTTTAATCAATGTCACGGGACGTTTATTTGTGAGGAAACCGAGTGAAGTCACAAATTGAGTCCCATAAAATAACATTCCCTCAAAAAGAGACCTGATGTTCGTCGCCCAACACAAACCAGTTCGCTATGAAATAAATCCAATTACAATTCCACCCGCTTTGCGCCATCGTGTGAGAGTGCTAGTCCAATCGTGCATAATGCATTTTTCTAAAAAGGCTCTGAATAACCTATTAAGGGGCTACTGCAAAACCCTTTTTTGCTTCCTAACATCCCCGTTTTGTAAGCAGTGTGTTAACCATATGTGTAGGTATAAGGAGTTCAGTGACACACTTGTGCACTCGTGTGCTAATTCTTGCTTCGGCGGTGTGTGTGTGTGTGTGTGTGTTGTCGGTGATCTGGCGTGGCTGGTGGCGGGGGCTTGATCGCTGCTGCTTCTGACAGTGAGGCTGCAGTGCTATCCTGGCCACGCTGCCGCCTGTCTCTTTGATGGCGGCGCGTCCCCGAGCGAAAGTGACAGGCGCTTTGGCGACCGTGCAGATGGCCCTGCTCACAGCCATCACCCACTCTGCGAACCAAACCGCCAGGGACGGCACGCGGGCCCCGCCCCCTTTCCCCCCTCGAGCCCGGGCCCTTTTGCTGCTGGTGTTGCTCCGCATTGTGCGCGTGTCCGGGGCGAAAGGAGGAGCGTGATCTGGTCGCCCGTCAGAACCACACATCGTCAAGCTTGCGGTGATTGAACCGATGAGAGTTTTCATGTAGCTCTTAATATTTCTCCACCCTCGCGCTTTAGATTTTAGCATCCTGTCAGAATGGATGCAGCCTCTCAAAGGAGACGGCGGGGTAATTTATTTCAGACTAATGTTAGCCGCGTTTCATGGGTGTTGTACATCCAGGGGTTTGCGAAAGCGTCCGCTTGGTGCCTGTGATTTTTACAGATGCCTGTGTCTGCCAGTCTCGTGTCTGTGTGCTCTTGATATCTCCCTCTTTGTTGTTTCCATGACAACATGGCAGGACAGGCATTGATTGACAGGAATCGTCAAAGGGTTCCCTGGCGACCTGCTCATTGTTCGAAAGCCCCTCCCTGCTGCAGTCTGGGTTTTGTCACTCACCCAGTTTCTGATCTGCTGCTTCTCATTCCTGCTCGCTCTCATTGTGTGTGTGTGTGTGTGTGCGAGTGTACGTATTAAGCATTGATGACTATCGGGGTTTAGCAAGCGTTTTGGCTACAGCCGTTGTGACTGACGCACACGGGTAATTCCCACTGTATGTTTGCAATGCAGTGGGTTTTTTTTTTTTTTTAGAACAATGAATAGCCGTATAGGATCTTTTCTATATTAAATGGCCGATATATAATGATACCCTTGTGTTCTAGAAGAGGGTTAGCCAGGGGGAAGGCACTGTAACAGAAGACACTCAGCAGATGTGTTGTAGAGTACAGCACGTAATGCTAATCTGCTGTGTTAGGGATTTTCAGGAGTTTTAGAAAGTGTCTCGGTCTCAGTCTGTCAGTGGGATTGAAGCGCAGCCAGGTTCTCCTGTACTGCTCTCATTTCACTGAAATCCTGTCAGGCGTTAGGTGGAGTGTGTGTTGCTCTTTCGGGGGGAGAGGGCTGTATCAGTAGCATGCAGCGAACTCAGACTCCTAGGCAATATTATGGTCGGAGTTTGCACTGCAAGAGCAAACATGTGCACTGTGCGCACAGTACTCCCATCCGCATGGCGAGGTGAGCGCGCAGGCGAACACGCGTTTGCAAACAGCCACTTACCGAGGCACTCGCACGCACGCGCGTGCAACATCATCACGCAGCCGACGGTGCAGCTGCTCACCTCCCCCACCTCCTCCACCCATCTCCTCTCAGGCAGCAGTAAATGTTGCCAGTGTATATATATCAGGTATTATGTCCACTTAGATTATGATATGACAGGTTAGCGTGCCGTTTGAAGCTGACAGCACATCTGTTTCATCAGGAGAGACTGATACTGGCATCTAGGACACACATCTCACCATGCAGGAAGGAGATAAAGGAAGAAGCTAGGGGGCCGTCTTTCCTGTCTCCCTGCCTCCCTCACCCCCCCCACCCCCCTCTCTCTGTCTATCTCTTCTTTCTCCCTTTTCTCTCGCAACGACTCTGCCCGCCCACCAAACCCACCTCCTACTGCTCACTTTTTCTTTCTCGCCACATCTACTTTTCATTTAGTTGTTCTCCTCGGAGCCCCCCCCTGTCTCTCCCACTTGCGGATGGCTGCTGTTTCTTTGCTAGCCTGCTAACAAACACACACACACTTGCATAAAATCGTACAGAGAGTCTGGCCTTTTACTCTTTTATTTTATTGGTAAACCTGTTACACCACAGCCTTGTTTAGGTCCCTTTCACTTTTTAAATGTATTTTTATTCAAGCAATGTCCAGGCAATTTTTGATCACAGAACAGATGTAGTCTTTCCTTATGCACAAGACTCGTTTTCCTGCGGCAACCGTTGTGGCGTTGTCTCTGTTTTGCCAGATCCTGCTCATTAGCTCAACTGAAAATGACCTTCAGCGCATTAGAGTGGGTTGGGAAAAGCTGCAATATCTCCGAATTGATGTTTTGTTTCATTCCCTCCCCGATCAGTTGCATAACTTGTGTTACGTGAGGAGCAGAACTTCGCTGACTGGATGAGTGAAAGGCAATAAAGCTTGGGGAAGAGAAAAAGAAAGAGAAAAGGGGGAGTTGAACATGCAAGCATGCAGCTGGCTAACAAGGCCAAACAGCCAGTCATTTCCTGGGGAACACAAGGCATGTGTGGAGGAATAGGGAGTTGGGAAGGAAAAGGACAACTGTCAGAAGCTCAGTGATTTATTTTTCCCTTGGAGGCTTTTTTCACCACTGGCTTTCAGTGCCACATGTGTGTGCAAAATGCACACAAATTCATGCATGCATACACACACTTACATTGGCTTGAGAGTAAAAGCCTACATTTCCCATCATTTAGTATTCATTCCATGTTATTTTGACAGCGCTCCTGTTGGTGTGCTGTAAATCTTTAATTTCACTGAACTGACCTCTTTTCTTCCTCTTCTTTTCTCTCCTCGTCTTTTTGTCCTTTGTCTCTTGCTCTGTTTCTCTCCAGCGTACATGCCCGAAGATGAGCTCAAGGCAGGCGATCACGATGAGGAAGAGCACATGCAGGATGACGGCCTCTCATTAGACGGCCAGGACACTGAGTTTCTGTGCAACGAAGAAGAAGAAGATGTCGAAGGGGGCCAGCCGCCGAGTTACAGAGACTCTCCACTCAGCAATGGCACTAACCCTGACGCTGGATACGGGTCTCCCCTCAGTGATGCCAGCGACCGGCTGACGGACTTCAAGAGCACCTCTTCCAGGGACGGTCAGGAGAGGGAAGGCACGGCTCTGCCCTTCCGCCCCAACAACGGCCTCTCTCTCCAGGATAGCCTGGCGCAGATGAAAGCCGTCTATGCAAACCTCATCTCAGATGCCTCCTGGTCCAGCATCACAATGGACATCATGAAATCTAAGCCCGCTGCAGCCGGCAGTGTCAACAGTGCCCACACCACTCCAGAGCCCGCCACTGCTGCCCCGGTCTCCATAACTACGACCACAAACAAGAGCAGTGGGGTCAACATGGCCAGCAGTCACCATAACGGCAGGAGTTCCAGCACCACCGTCAACCACACAGGCAGCGCAAGTGGCAGCACTAATGGCACAGCAGCTAGCTTTGTTAGCAGCCACAGTGCAACCAGCTGCGGTGGGAGCAGCAGTGGTGGGGCTAGTAATGGTGGCGGTGTGGCCTATGACTGGCACCAGGCAGCACTTGCCAAAACTTTTCAGCAGAACCCCTACCACCTCTTACCCGAGCCGAGCCTCTTCAGCACAGTGCAGCTCTACCGGCAGAACAACAAGCTGTATGGCTCGGTTTTCACTGGTGCAAGCAAGTTCCGCTGCAAAGACTGTAGCGCTGCCTACGACACACTAGTGGGTCTAACGGTGCACATGAACGAGACGGGCCACTACCGAGATGACAACAAGGACAAAGAGGAGGATCAGGGAAAGCGCTGGTCCAAACCGCGTAAGCGCTCCCTGATGGAGATGGAGGGGAAAGAGGACGCCCAGAAGGTGCTGAAGTGCATGTACTGCGGCCACTCGTTCGAGTCCCTGCAAGACCTCAGCGTTCATATGATCAAGACCAAGCATTACCAGAAAGTGCCTCTCAAAGAACCAGTGCCAGCGTTGGCCAGTAAACTGGTCTCCACTTCTGCTAAGAAACGAGCAATCCATGATGCTATAGTCTCCCCATGCTCCCCGGACTCGGTCCATGCTGGAAGTGGTGGTAATGTTTCTCTTGGGGAGGTTGGCAAAGACACAAAATCCGCAGCGAACCCTTATGTTACGCCAAACAACCGCTATGGTTATCAGAATGGCGCAAGCTACACATGGCAGTTTGAGGCTCGTAAAGCCCAGATCCTCAAATGCATGGAGTGCGGGAGCTCTCATGATACACTGCAACAGCTGACTGCCCACATGATGGTTACTGGTCACTTTTTAAAGGTTACAAATTCTGCCTCCAAGAAAGGGAAACAGCTGGTTTTTGATCCAGTGGTGGAAGAAAAGATTCAGTCTATCCCACTGCCACCGACCACGACCAGACTCCCCGTTCCCAGCGGTGTTAAGTCGCAGCCAGTGTCCCCTGCCCTCTCCTCTGGCTCAGAGGAGAAGAGGGATGGCGGTGACGATGAAAAGGTTGAAGGCGGTGAGCCAACGGAGAGGAAAATCAAGGAGGAGAGAGATGACCCGGCTGAGAAATCGGAGACAAACTCCACATCATATAAATACCTTAGAGAAGAAGATCTGGAGGAGACACCAAAGGGTGGTTTAGATATTCTCAAATCCCTTGAGAACACAGTGTCCAGTGCCATCAGCAAGGCCCAGACAGGCACACCCACATGGGGCGGCTACCCCAGCATTCATGCAGCCTACCAGCTGCATGGTGCCATGAAGAACTCTGCTACCATTCTTCCCCCAATGGTCCAGAGTGTCCAGATGCAGCCGATATTTAACAGTGGGCTGCGAGGCCTGGTGACTGACCACAGCTCAGTCATTCACTCCCCCCGGAGCCCTTCCTCCCCTACCCTCCTCAGGAGCAACGTCACTGCCATGGAGGAGCTTGTGGAGAAAGTGACAGGCAAAGCTGCCACTGTGAAGAAAGAAAAGGAGGAGAAGATGGTGAGCCTTGAACGTTGTCGGCCCCCATCGCTAGCAAAATCCCCCTCTCCTGCACTGAGAGAGCAGCGGGAACAGTTAGCATCCCCAAATGACCTTTCTGTCGGTAAAAAAAGAAGTATGAGCCCGGGCGGTGCAGATTCAGAGCTCATCTGCAAGAAGGAGCCCAAAGAGAGCCTAGTAGATGGCCACAGCAACCATTCCAAGAACGGCTCTGAGGCGTGCCAGTCCCCAGTAACTAATGGCAACAGCCTTGGCATCATCACCGATCACTCACCGGAAAGTCCTTTCATCAACCCTCTCAGTGCACTGCAGTCAATCATGAACACGCACCTGGGTAAGGCCTCCAAACCAGTAAGCCCAGCTGCAGATCCACTATCAATGCTCTACAAAATCAGCAACAGCATGATGGATAAGCCAGCTTTCCACCCAACTCCTCACAGCAAGCCAGCTGAGCCGATCAACCACTATCCGTTGTACGAAAGCAGTGACCAGCCCATAGACCTTAGTAAAAGTAAAGCCACCATTAATAGCAACAATAACAACAACAACAACAACAACAGTGTTCTCTTGACCAACAACAGTGTAAATGGTAACAAACCCCTCATTCCCCTCCCTGACTCGATCTCCTCTCCTCTGAGAGAGAATGCTCTGATGGACATTTCTGATATGGTGAAGAACCTCACTGGGAGACTGACGCCCAAATCTTCAACTCCCTCCTCGATCTCAGAGAAGTCGGATGCCGACGGCAGCGCATTTGAGGATGCCCTGGACGACCTCTCTCCCGTGCAGAAGAGGAAAGGGAGGCAGTCCAACTGGAATCCCCAGCACCTTCTCATCCTCCAGGCACAGTTTGCCTCCAGCCTGAGGGAGACCTCAGAGGGCCGTTACGCCATGACTGACCTGGGCCCCCAGGAAAGGGTCCACATCTGTAAGTTCACGGGCCTTTCCATGACCACCATATCCCACTGGCTGGCTAACGTGAAGTACCAGCTGAGACGGACTGGGGGCACCAAGTTTCTCAAGAACATGGACTCGTGCCAGCCCGTGTTCCTCTGTGGTGACTGTGCCTCCCAGTTCAGGACTCCCTCCTCCTACATCAACCACCTGGAGTTTCACCTGGGCTTCAGCTTGAAGGACCTGTCCAAACTGTCGACTGAGCACCTTCGGGAGCAGCAGGCTGCCTCAAAGGTGATCACAGACAAAATGACATTCGGCAGCCCCCTGTCAGCCTTGACCACCACGGCAGAGGACGACACGAGCTCTGTGTACCAGTGCAGACTTTGCAATAGGACATTCGTCAGCAAGCACGCAGTCAAACTGCACCTCAGCAAGACCCACGGCAAGTCTCCAGAGGACCACTTGGTGTATGTCTCTGCTTTGGAGAAACTGGAGAAGCTAGACAAGATGGAGAAGGTTTAAGCGGGGTCTCGGGCTGAGAGTAGAGACTAACGGCTGTGGAACTGACTAGAATTTCATTGCACTAAAATGACATTGTTCACAGTTACTGCACTGGGCCGAACTGAGCCGCCAGAAAAAGAAAAAAAAACGGTCTTATTATTATTTTCTCCTGTTGTGATAACTGCCTGACTGGACCATGTCTTTTCATGTTGATTTGTTTTGGTTTCGCCAAGCTTTTTTTACACTTATTTTGTAATATATTTATATGCTATTTGTCTGGTCTGTGCATGTATTTTAGTGAATCAAGGTTAAACACAAGATTTTAATCTTTTCATGGCAAAAATACAACTACTGCTTCAAGGTAAAAGTGGCGAGAGGAAAAATAATTGGTGGGAGAGAAAACTGTAAAATACTTGATATGAAGAAGGAGAAATTAAATGTATACACCAAAAGGATGAAAGAATACCCTGAAAGACTGAAGTAGCACCTTAGACAGTTGAATTCTGAATTTGTAAAGAGAACATGTTTTGAAATATCTTCCATTTGTCAAAATCCATCAGATTTGAAAAGATCAAGGACCATCATTTCCCCCTTCTTCTTCTTCCGCCTCTTTTGGGTTCCTGTCACTGCAATGTTTCTGATGACGAATGGCCTGCTCATAAATCTGTCAGTGTATTAGAAAAAAGATCACGTGAACATTTGGAAAAACTGAAATGCTGCTTCTGGTTTACGAGTCAATCAGTGAAAATGAATGGCCGTCCGTATGCAAGTTTGCTCAAAACACTTTTCCTTGTTGTGAAGTATCACCTTATTGCAATTTTCCAGTTGTTACAACATTTTCTTTCTAAATCGTGTCGCTTTATTCAACTGTAAAGAGAACAGTCCGTTAAATGTAAATGATTACCAGTGAAATGTCAGTACTCCATAAGACATATCGTACCATTTGAAACGGCTCAACATTCTTTGTATCTTAAGGTGTGTGCATTCTCTAACTTTTATATTGTCATTTTATATACAAAAAAGGATAAAAAATAAAAACAGATGGTGTATATTGATATATGCTGTAGAGCTACAAAATGTCCTTTTTTAAAGAAAATACAAATTTAGCTTCTTTGGCTTGGTTTACAGAAATGATTTTAATTATACTTGCATCCAATTTGATGCATGAAATGGTGTGGAAAATAAATAAGCGATGCACAATGACTATACATTTCAATGTTTTATTGACCATATTGTAAAAAAAAAAAAACTTTTTAGCAACGATTAGTTTGTTTAATTTCTTTCTCAATTGTAAAATAAACCCCAAAGCAGTTGTTAACAGTCGTCCTCTTGTGGTTGTGTGTTCATTTATCAGTGTGCTGCACCAAACTCTACATATATATATATAAAATATCCCTCTATAGTATTTGCTTGGCGCCAGATTAAAGCAAGCTTGCCCGTATAAAACATTTTAGAGGGTGTTATATTGAAGCTTTCAGAGGTAAGATCCAAAAAGCCCTTTTTCTCACAGTTTATTTTATCCGCCGGACCAACTTTTATGTGTTTGATAAGTCACTTGTGTCATACTTGGAACTGATGACTGAGCCACATCATACGGCTGATGATTTATATAATGATGAAGATGACGGGGAGGATAAGTCTCTGAGGGTGGCTATTGTACTGTAAGGAACTCATGCTAGGCTTGTGACTGGCCTTCGGAGGGCTTTCTGAAAGAATCAGTGTTGTATTAATGACGGCGGTGCACTTTTGTCTGTCTTCTTGGAACAAAATGCGATGGGTGTCTGTGCTGCCTCAAAGCCTCCTGACCGGCCACATCGAAGCATCCGATAATTAACACAACCGTTCATTTGATACAAGAACATGAAGCTGTCCTTTTTTATCTTCTTTTTATCTATCGGGCACAAATTGTCAATTGTTGATCCTGCATCACGTGCATGATTCATCGGGGCCACCATCCAACACACACGTGGGCAGTACATCCCACATTTGAGTTTATTTCTTCAGATGGAACCACACTGAAGGATTAAGTGTCCCGTTTGTTTGTTGGCGTTTATCGCTAGAACCTTTTTGGTCACCACTGTCAGGACGCCATCGTGAAAGGTCAAAACAAAAAAGGAAATAGTGTGGTGCAGAAAACCATCGCTTCTCGCCATAATTGACTTTGCCCTAAAAAGAGATGCGCATAGTTACTTTCAGAGCATCTCAGACGCTGTCGACACCTTACATGACTTATTACGCAGCGCCGTGGTCATCTCAATTCATGTCCTCCACGCTCTTCTGTTCTCTCGACTTTGTGTCTTCTTGAGTTTTCCTTGAGTTGGCCCCTAGAAGACCCCCAGCCCAGGGGGTTGTCTTCCTCCGGCGGCCCTGCAGGTGTAGGGTCTGCATTGGGAATTTGATCTCTCATCTCGCCCCCATGTCTGAAGACCCTGATAGGGCGCTCACAGTGCCAGCCTTTGTACGGATGACGCCATGCTGCAGTGTTATGACTTCCATCCCTCACACTCACAATGTGTCTGGTGTCGGCTGCGTGAGTCGCAAGCACTCACTCTGCCCAGCTGTATTAGCATGAGTGTCTTTGTGCAATTACGCACCTCCTCGATCTGGCTGCACCTCGCTGTGTTGATACATGGATTCAGTGACAAAGGAAACACAGGCGGAGGGCAGATTAGCCCGGCTGAAGATGCAGCTTCCTCGGGAAGGGGCTACTAGAGTTGGGTTATAAAACAAACAAGGCAGATAAACAAGCAACATTTGGCGGAGATAGTGTTCCCTGCACACCAGGAAAAAAAAGAAGAAAAAACACACCTTGTCGGTTTAATACCCCTCAGCTAAACCTGTACATTTGCTGTGCCGTCAGATAGCTGCTGAGCCGATAGAGACTCTTGCCTGCTTTGTTAGAGATCAGTGCAGTGTTTCCTGTACGTATTCTATGTAAATTACATGCGATAATCGCCACGCACGGCACAATGCTGGTTCCCGTGGTGCAAACGGAAACCGAGGGTAGATAAACGCGGGCACGGCAGATTTGCATAGCCTTTGTGTTTTGGGGGCGCCGCTGAACGTGAGCCCTGAGGATTGGTAGGGATTTCCTCAAGGTTTTGTATAAGTAAATGCCTGCTTCCTCTCAGGGCTGGGACCATTATGTACAGCAGAGAGGGGTGGGTGTAGACAGGGGGGCACAAACGGAATAACAAAATCACCTGTGCTGGTGGGAACACGGCGAGCATTAACCTGCACAACTCACTGTCTGTCTCCGCAGAGATAGAACAGGGGTGTATGGGTGTTTGCATGGGAATGTGTGCTCTGCACAGATTCCTTCCATCGCACCCGGTGCGCTGTGTGTGCCTGTGTCACCGGTTAGAGACAATGATGGAGAGGTGTCCCTCCACGGTTGGGAGATCACAGGGAGGTGGGGATAAATAGAGAGGGTGTGTTGGTCCCAGCTCTTCTGATGTTTCCTCAGAAGTTCATCCCTAAAGCTCCAAGCTGTGTCATTAGCTCCAGTGAATGTATGTTCAGCGGGAACACACACACACACACACACCTGTGGTTTCCTGACAAGTCTCCTGTGAGGCTTATATTCATGGCCCTTGTTCTTGCTTTGTATGGAGGCCTGAAGATCATCGTCAGCCAGGAACAAAGACAAAAAGCGTCTGCTGAGGAGCCGTAAACATGTTTCTATAACCTCCAACTTTGCACTAAACTCAGGCGTATGGGTTTAATGCCCTTTGAAAAATACCTCAAACCAAACAAACAATGTCTGACAGAGAATCAAGAAACAAGGCGACAACGATTGAGAGCCTTTGAACTGGATCAGAAACTAAAGTCGCTGAAAATCTGTTTGGATCCTGATAAAACGCCCCATTGTGGAAATCACATTCGGGAAGAAGCGATCAGTGTTCACGCTGTGCATTCGATACCCGCCGCAGTCTATTTTTATGTTGATTTAAGTTTGTTATACTACAGGTATTTTTTTGCTTTTTCAAATTTCTGTTTATTTTCTCACAGCAGCAGACCCTGGCAAAACCGGGGTCTTTATATTTCCAGTTGTTTAAATTTCTTGAACTGGAATTTCAGTTCTAATATTTCAAAACTTGGTCATTTGACTTGTGTTCTACTGGTTCTACTGGGAAAGAGACTTGGTAAGGACTGGTTGTACTGAGAGAGAGACAATGAGGGGACTGGTTTGAGTGGGAGAGAAACAATGAGAGCACTGGTTCTACTGGGACAGAGACAATGAGAGCACTGGTTCCACTGAAAGAGACAAATAGAGAGGAGTTCTACTGGGAGAGAGACTTGGAGAGGATGGGTTCTACTGGGAGAGAGACTTGGAGAGGACTGGTTCTACTGGGAGAGAGACTTGGGGAGGACTGGTTCTACTGGGAGAGAGACTTGAGAGGACGGGTTCTACTGTGCGAGAGACTTGGAGGGGACTGGTTCTACTGGGAGAGAGACATGAGAGGACTGGTTCTACTGGGAGAGACATCTGTTTACTAGTTTTAGTCTTGTTTCACAGATGAAATATTATAGTTTTACTCTACGTCCTTGAGGCCCTACAGTGCGATGGTCATGGCGTAACGGAGAGTGCAGCACTCCAGCTGGTGTCAGTAGCAGTGTATTTGTATTTCTTTGATGGACACGCAGCAGTCTTTCATCAAGGTTGGTTCATTTTGTGGTGGGAGGGTTGATGTGACAGAGTTGTCTTTGGAGAATGATGGTGTTTGACAGCAGCGGGCTCACGGATGTACGAGATCATCTCAGTCTGCCAAACCTTTAGTTATGATGTGGTGGTGGATGCGAACTGCAGGTGCGTTGCCAGGCCCTTCATCCATCACAGGACTGGACAAAACACAAAGAATACAAGGGATGAAATGTGTCCTCCATGTTGGTGGATGACAGATGTGGCTTTGCAAAATAAGACGCGATACCTATCTGTTCTCCATTAACACTGCGCTGTACTTCTTTCTCTATTTTGGAAAGAATTTCTTCACATCTTTGACTTTTAGACATATAGCAAACGATGCTACATATTTTACCACTTAAAATATATCTACAACATGTTTTCCTTTGGCTTTTCTCTCGCTATATAAGAGCTAATCTATCTCTATATGCCTGATCACCTGGGGAAATGTCTACAGCTGCAATGATAATCCAAATATGAAAGATGAATGACTCATATGTTATTATCCTGTATGTATATGTATGATTCAGTCATTGACCTCCCAGTGGTTTTCTGAATATGAGAACTACCATTCGCTGTCATTTCCCATTTCAAATCAAAAAGGTCAACACAGAAAATGTATCAAAACCAATTTGTGTTTCAAAAAGACCCTTGAGAAATAGTGGCTGGTGTTGTGTTTGATATGCACAAAGACACTTATCCCTTATCTATCTTTTCAGAGAGAAAGAGAGGGAGATAGATGGAGGGTGAAGTGTTCCAGGAATCAGTGCTGCCTCCATGAGATATGATGCTGCTTGATTTTGATCATTGACATTTGCTTTTTCATGCATCCCGAAAAACAAGGCCTCCCTTCCATTAAGGAATTATTCAAATGACCTTCAACAGTGCATGTTTTCCTACAGTTTTGTTGTGGGAATATGAGAACACATACTGACATCTCAATTACTTATGCAAGGCTCAGAGTAGGCCCAGTGGATGCAATCACCGTGTGTGCAATCCTCAGTCACTCCGAATCACAGAGGCTCCCGGACAGACACACATAATTCAGACAAGTCAGACAGGATTTGCATACAAAGACTAAAACACGCAAAAAATAGAGGGCATAAATAAAAAATGCACCATCTTGGGCGGGGAGAGAAAGTGGAGATTTGAGGGGAGGGGAGTTTGAAGGTAAGGGAGGAGGGGGGGGGGGGGGGGGGTAAGTTGTTTTAAAAAGGTCTTACATGTCATGTTGTGTAAGGGTTAGACCAATATATGGAGCCGATATGGCATTTGGTTCAGCGTTGTGTACATCTTAATGGAGGAAACGTAGGTGCATTGACAACAATGTGTTACCAGTAAGATTCTGATTATTATTGATCATGAAAAATCACCTTATTTTTCTATTTCCACTATTAATATTTTGGTTGTTTAAAATATATTTTTTTAGGTTGGTTGTTTAAAATATATTTTTTTAAGATAATGAGTACTGATACTTAATCCAACTGCTGATTTTGATGGATCCCTTCTGTCCAAAGGACACCACACTCTCACACTGGATCAGACACTGTTGTCCATCTTTATACCCTTAAAACATGAGTTTTTTTCTTTTTGTTTATTTCCTCCTCCCCTTCCGCCCCTCTGGAGGTGACACACTGTCTCATCGTCGCGTGATGGGTGGGGGCTGGTAGAGGAGTGGGCGAAGGGGTAGAAGGGTTGGAGCGGTTGAGGGCAGGCTGAGGGGAGGGGTGGGGTGGGGTGGGGTGGGGTAGGGGTAGGGTGGAGAGCATCGGCGGCTAACCCGGCATCACGTCATTAGCGTTGTACGCCGGAGACGCAGGGGCACCCTGACACATGTCACGGACAGCCAGCCGAGAGCCCACGTATGAAGCTGACACGCTGCGCATAATTTATCCCGTGACACGATCTGCATGCCGAGTTGTTGATCTGTTGTGTTTGGTTTGGACATGGGCGCTCTGGCAGGGAAGACAGAGGGGGGTTATTATGCAGGTGGGGGGAGGCAAGAAGAGGAGAGCGAGGGCGCAGAGGTGGCTGTGTGTGTGTTTGTGTGTGTGTGTGTCCGTGGGTGTCTTTCAGGGGAGGTGTCTTGGCGGCATCTTGGTGTAGCACACACCGGAGCGGCCGACACATTTGTCATGTCCACTGAGAAGCAGCATATACATAAACAAGAGCTTTCAAATGACTAATACGGATAACCAAGACTCTAACCCGCACGCACACAGACTCACACACACGCGCAAACACACGCGTGGGCTACGTTCCCGCTTTGGTGATATGCATGTTGAGTCAGAGTGAAATCACAACCATAATCGTGTCCCTTAAGACGTCTGTTCATGAGTGAAGAAGACTAATATGGCTGACATGACCCTCTGTCGCTCCCTATGTTGGGATGGTTCTCCCGGCCTCAGCGGCGGCGTGGAGTCAAACCGCACGCTGAAACCACTTCTCATCAGCGTCACGTGATTTGTGCTTCAGTGAATTAAGCGTTAATTAGATGTGTTGCTTGCTGTTGTGTTTGTGTGTGCGACATGGAGGGCGCCTGTTGTCTTTGTTGTGAATCAGACGATAGGTGTGTCGGTGAGTGGATTTGGTAAATGCGCACAGATGTTGATGTTTCACAAAATAGTACAAATGAACAATCATGTTGTAATCTCACTTATGTTATGGTTACCTTTCAGTGTTATTGGTGAATTTCCGAGCGTGTCTGTGGAAAGTGCTCATCGCGCATTGACTACTCCTGCCCCCCCCCCCCCCCCCCCCCCACCCCCCACCTTTGACTGGCTCGTTTACATGAATTATGCATATGACCGGTCTTGTTAGAGGAGCCCCTCCCTCATCACGCTCCTAATCCCTGCCGTTGCCGCAGTAACCAAAATCAGACATGACTGTGAGGTACAGTATGGACCCTCAGGGCCTT
This sequence comes from Pungitius pungitius, assembly GCF_949316345.1. Classification (NCBI taxonomy): domain Eukaryota; kingdom Metazoa; phylum Chordata; class Actinopteri; order Perciformes; family Gasterosteidae; genus Pungitius; species Pungitius pungitius. Next base: position 2,930,205 of record NC_084910.1, read on the forward strand.
TTTCTGGACAGGCCTCATCCCGGGAAGGCATGGATGAGGCTCCTGAGGTCCTATAAGCCTGTAGGTCACCTGTCCACTGATATTACTCGACTGATGCTGGGGCTTGATGGGAAATATTCATTTCATTTCAACTCGGTCTGTCGCCATGAAAATTAAAGCCGGTCAGACATGGCACGGATTGGCTCGGAGTGGTTGCTGTTGGATGTGCAGGCCTGATTATTCACCTTAACAATCCAGGACACAGCCATCTTGTTTGAATAAACTTCATTGTAATTGTCCCTGGACACAAGCGATGGGGCGTTCCCTGCTGATGTTTGTGTGCTCATTGTCTCCAGTCCTGCGCATTGTCATGTCGGACATCCAGATGCATCTTGAGAATCAATTCAACATTGCATTCTTTCATCGTGTGTAGAAACTAAAAGGCTTTTTGTGGCAGTTGGAGGAAAAAGTTATTGGTTAGGTTTATAAAAGGACAATTCATGGAATATGTTTAAATAAGGGTCTGTTTTGGTTACATGTATTTACTCACACTTCATTACTAGGGAGTTGCATATTGTTGTTTTTATACCTTATTCTATACTATAATAATTATTGATTAACAGGTGTACATACATGAACAAAAATGTATAAATTGACATAATCATCACAGATTTTAAAAAACAGTCAGCGTGTAAAATAAATAAAATGCTCTAAATGTGCGCCAAACTACATCCACTTTGCTCTCTTTTTTTAGTTTAAATTCTTAAAGCTGCATTACTTTATTATGCTTCTATAATACATAACCAATGACAATTTATAGGCAGCGATATTCATGTCAATTGAAACCAGATTGGGATTTTGAATATTAATGGAATAAAAGCTGACCTTCCTGATCCACATTTATGATTTGATTCTCTCTCCTCAAGGTGCCGTGTGTCAAACGTGTTTATTTCTCCTGGGATTTATTCTCCACTCAGCTGAGGAGGACCCTCAGACTGGTTTAGCTCCATAGGGGAGTCGGTATGGATCCTCTCAATTCACACGCGGGCATCAGCACACATGTCGAAAAAAGTGAAATAAGGATCACACCATAAAAGTAGTGAAATCAACTAGGGCTTTATAAGAAATGCCATTATATGACTTTACTTGACCTGCAATTCTATTATAACGGTATGGAACGGTTGTGGATTCCAGCCTGAGAATCTATGAGAATTGAGGTTGGATTCAAAAGCATCAACAGGTGTGTGGTGGAACAGTGCAGGGAGATAGCAGGAAGGCTGAAGTGTGGAGGATCCTCAGTTCAAACCTGCTCTCTCAGAAGGAGGGTTTGGTTGCAGTCAGGGCTTCAAACTGTAAACTTTGAAACAGTTTTGAGGTTTAGTAAACAATCCCAAGGTCTAATATGAGAAACGGACACAATGAGGCATGTGCTTGAATAGCACAAGGGAACAACTGAAGGGCTGCAGGCTCCAACCTGCTGTCTGAGGTTGTGGGTTCATGCCCCTTCATGCAGACATCACTTCTGCTTTGAAAGAGTTTTGAGGTTTGAGTAGCAGTCTCAAGGTTAAATACGAGAAACAAAAATTTATTTTAATGACTTTGGAGCTACTGGTTTGAGCCTTTGGCTTTACTTCAGGTTTGAGTAGCAATCTCAAGGTCAAATACAACAAACAAAGGGTTGGTTAGAGTGTGGTGAATTAGCACAGTGGAAGAGCTGCTGCCACCAGCCTGCACTGCATTTGGCGGTTGTGGGTTCAAGCCCAGTCTTGGGTTTGAGCCTTTGGCTTTACTTCAGGTTTGAGTAGCAATCTCAAGGTTAAATACAACAAAGGATTGGTTAGTGTGTGGTGAATTAGCACAGCGGAAGAGCTGCTGCCACCAGCCTGCACTGCATTTGGCGGTTGTGGGTTCAAGCCCAGTCTTGGGTTTGAGCCTTTGGCTTTACTTCAGGTTTGAGTAGCAATCTCAAGGTTAAATACAACAAACAAAGAGTTGGTTAGTGTGTGGTGAAGTAGCACAGTGGAAGAGCTGCTGACATAAGCCCCTGCACTGCACTTGAAGGTTGTGGTTTCAAGCCCAGATGTGGAAATATTATTTATAAGAGTTTTAAAGTTTAACTCACATGCTCAAGGTTAAATAGGAGAATCAAAGTTGCCAAAATGTGACCAGGACTGGTAGTGTAGGGGTGCAAGCTAGAGCCCAGAAGCCTCTGTACGCGCCGCCAGTGGGTTCAAATCCCGCTCCTGCCAAGTCTTGAGCACACTACCGTGGAGGTAGTAGTGGGGGCATTGTCCCCACTGGTTGTTTCAGAGAAGTGAACCCTAGGGGTTATGCAGAAACACAAGGCGCGTTCACTTGAGTTATGAAGGCATTGTCAAGAATGATGGGGAATCTTTTGAATGATGAATTGAATTTGATGTTAATTGCTTTAGCCTTTAGCACTTATTAGCCATGCTACGTAGCCTATAGGGTTCCACCTTTTTGACGGGAGAGAAGGCCGGATGAGTCAGTAAAGATGAGCTGATGTGTCTCATTCAGTGGTCACACTGACATGAAACTTATTACAGCCTCTGAGGGCATTTTTCAAGACAATCACGTTTGTCTACTTCAGGGCATCCTGTGGACAACCTTAAACTGACAGTATGGCACAGGGTGTAGATTTGTTTACCCTTTTTAGTGCAACCACCCTCCAATTCTCAGTTACCCAGTGAACATTTTTTGGTTGAAAAGACGTTGAAAAAACGTCTATGGCCCGACGTTGAAAAGAGGTTGCAAAATGGTTTAACAGTGAAAGTTGTTTCAACGCCTATTCGTAGACGTTGAAAAGACGTCTATATTTAGACCACATAACGTGATTTTTAATACAGTAAAATGTCGTCCTCTACTTTGTGCTATAGCATTATTTTATAGGTGTAAAAAGAAATGACGTCCACATTTGTGCGTTTACCACCGATATTAAAAATCACGTTGAAAACTGGTCTAAACATAGACGTCATTTCAACGTCTACGAATAGGCGTTGAAACAACTTTCACTGCAACGTCTTTTCAACGTCAGGCCATAGACGTCTATTCAACGTCTTTTCAACGGATAAATTGCTCGCTGGAAAAGTACAAGTTACACACTGTCAGTTGTCATGTCAACAGCCCATAACATGGACAACACAATTTGATTAATTTGTATTTATTCATATCAATATAACAACACTTTTCCTATACATAGCAGAATACAAAAATACAATTTGTGAAAATAAACTATGAAATTATAAGTGCAGCAACAACACAAGCCAGTCAGTTTAGAATTTTGTGTTTGTAAACCATTTTTCTGAATCATTGGCACTTCATTTGGCTCTGAGTCACTTGAATCCGGATCGTATACCTGAAATCAGCTCCGTCTCCCTCATCGTCACTCAATGATTCAGAATGCGCAGAACACCCCTCAGTTGCCTCTAGTCAACATGTTCGTTCAATTCAATTAATTTTATTTTGTTCAACCCAAAATGAAAAATAAGCCTGAGGGAGCTTTACAGTCTGTAAACCTTCCAGCTTCCTCTCCCAACCAAAACCATCACATCGGCACACGCAAAACTCCCTTCAACTGGACAAAACCTAAGGGAGAACAGCGGAGGAGTAGCTGTGTACAGAGAGAACAACTAAAAGATGTACAGTACGTTCAATTCCTACCACAGAAATTATTCAAATATTCAGAGCCGTACGCCAGGTGTAAGGCAGGACAACTGCAGGGACAAACTCCATCAGATGTAACCTCCATCCACAGGAAACTGTGAGGAGGGAAGAACAAAGACTTAAGGGAAAAGTGTGTAATTTGGGTTTACAATGACAGAAATAAAAAGTGTAATAATGATAACAGCAGGAGGTGTTTGAGAACCCTTATTTATAGATTGTTTACTTATGACATTATAAACAATTCATCTGCAAATTATGGCATTTCTGGAGTAACATTGCCAGGTATATTACGCAGTACCATACTTTACAAAGATGCTTTAAGCATGCAGTAACTTACGATGTATTGGCTAGCTTGTTTACAGGCCACAACTTGTAAACTGTGTTTAGGCCGCGTTGTTTTAAAAACGTGTATTTTCTACATGACATGGGAACGGCAATAATATGATATGGGTACAGCAACAACCTAACGCATTAGCAACACCAAACACACGGAAAATACTCTATGATGTTTACTTTTGATCCAGTTCATGTTGAACGCTAAGCATGCTCCGAGCTAGCATGCTCCAAGCTAGCATGCGCCAAGCTAGCATGCTAACTAGCAAACTATCTGCGCTAACGCTAACTAGCTTACCAAAATAACAGTCTTTCCCGTATCGAGTGGGCAGCACAAGTAAAATAACTGGTTATAGTTCCCGGTGTGCTTCATTCAAACACTCACGTACTTACAGAGTATTGGGGCCGGTAGCCGTGGTTGTATCAGCCCGTTCACGTCGCTCTGCTCCCGGTGGAAGCTCTGCAAGCGTCTAAGAACTTGCGCATGCGCGTTACAGATGTGATCAGAGTTAGGTGTTTTCAACTAATGTTTGAAACGGCCCGCATTATTTTGTCCTTAAAGCATATTGTTAACGACACACACGCTGTATTTCCATATTCATGACGTTTTAAGAAAAATCTTAAATGCGTTGAAATCATGTCTTTGCGTAGACCACATTTCGCCGACCAGTTCATTCATCATTATGATAATCTTAATGATATTATCGTCTCTCTTTCAACCTTACGTTACAACATGACACATAATCAATAAACCACGTTGATGTTTCACACACTTGCTGGTTGAAAAGACGTTGAAATGAGGTCTTAGACGTTCAGACCTCATTTCAACCCAATTCCAACATTGAAATAACGTCTTGTGCTCACTGTGAATGACTCAGTACAACTGTGGCGGTAGATTCCTTTTTTTAATTCAACACTGTAGGTGTGTGAGGAATGAAGCTGAACGTATATTACAGTAGGCGTTGGTTTTATCTTCAGATGTAACTGTGCCCACTTTGCCCAGGACCTGTAGGTGGCCTTGAGGCCTATCTTTGACAACCCCTGACCGCTGTACTCAGTTTTAATGCAACTACGGTGAATTGAAGGGAAAATGCAGGCAGCTTGCATGTAATTGTCCCGTTGCTATTTCGAGTTTGTTAATTTCACAGCACCAGTTTGAGTTGTCCATCTGTTTATCAAAGGTTAACTGCCTCCACACTTATAAAGGGTACGCTTCTCACAATCCTCCAGCTTTATAACATGCAGTGGATTGTCTCTGCCGCCTTTGAAAAAGTTAGTCACCTCCACTGATGAAAGAGTAAATGTCCAATTTTGTCACAACGCAGCATGTCAGATACATATATATATATATATATATATCTGACATGTTGCGCTGCAGAGTAACATGTGAACTATGAACTCGAGAGGAAATAAAAGGGGAGTAATGCGGAGGAACGAATTGACACATGTTAGGAGGTTATGAGTTCATTTAAAGTTAGATTATTTTCTGTTCGATTTTCAAAAGCCATTCGGTGCGATATTCATATAAATCATGCGGGTCCACCAGCATGCCGAGGCCTCCATGTCCGGGCATTTTTGCTTCTATAGTCATTGGAGTGAAGGAATTATTTCCAACACAAATGTGTCTGTGGTTTGTTTTGCCACATACAGTGATAACACAACAACGAGGGAGGCTTCTCCCAATGTTTCCCGAGCAGCACTGCACAGCTTTGTTTTGATAGAGAATCATGTAATCTGCTGGTTTGAAACACACTGTGAATAATGGCTTGAGGCTACTTTTTTTTTTTTTTACAAAAAAGTCCTTCCCCATACCCAAATTCCTGACCAGAGAAAGACATTTCTGCTCCCACATGGCACTTGTTGATGATTTCAGGTTTTCTTGGTATTTGTACAATGTGAAAACACAGCTGAGCTCATGCATAAATGCAGTGGAGGGTCTTCTGGATCCTCGCGTGGCGCATGGACCTGACCAACATGCAGCAACGGTGGCCCCTGCTGTGAGCACCCTAAGTGTGACGGGTGGTTAAACATCAGTTTTAGCTGTGTTGTTTGTGACAGCGATATGCAAAACACGCAAAGACCAAGGAGCCGGTTGCCATGGTGGCTTTCTGTGCCCCACAGCGTTTGTGAATCCTGCTTCCTGTCCCCGAAAAAAAAAAAACCTGGATGGAAGGGGACACCGAGCAACTGCGCTACAAACACATTTTGTCACACTAGCCCCACCCAACCGCCGACATCCTGCACCCGGCGCCCCCCCCCTCCCCCCCACCCCAACCTCACCGCCCTGCTTCTCCTTTGTTAAGCCAAGCTCGGAGTGCCATAGACACAGATGAAGGCGTGGAGAAAACACATGCCAAAAAGGCCCCCCTGCCACTCTCACTCTTGCACAGCGACAATGATAGGCTGTCATCACACAGCGATCAGCACTGTCACCCACAACATTGCCGTGCACACACACACACACACACACACACACACACATGAATGCAAGTGCAGGCGTACACACACACAAACACTCACACACTTAGGCGTACACACACACACACACACACATACATACACAGGACCCATGGCTGTGAAAATCCGCACCAGCCTCGACAACACTGACAACCAAGTCACTGCTGTCACTTCAGTTATTTTTACACTGGGGCCTGACAACACATCAAAAATCCCACTCGCTATGGGAACAACATGAGACCACTGCATCAAGCCCATTAGACGCCACGTGTCACATCAAATATCTAATTATCTGCTATTCAATATTCCCAATTAAGTTGGAGATGTTCACGATGCACATCCACACAACAATGCACCACCGTGTTGTGTGTGCTAACTGAGATGATGAGCCTGGCCTGGCTGGGAAAAAAAGGAGGAAGATAGAAAAAATAAAACCCCCAAAGAAAACAGGCTCAGGTGGATCCTGTTTCCCGCCGTTACAATCTGACCAGAAAAACAAAGAGAAAGCGAGACACAGAAAGAGCCAGTCATTATGGTATTGCTTTTATTTTTTGGTTTGTTGTCCAGACTGGAGGAGGAAGAGTTAACTTTCTTGGCCCTGGCGGCTGTCAGCGAGCAGAAGGCAGCTATGTGATGAGTCTGATTGGCGGCCGATGGCGTTGAGATCAGTGGCGTGGCTGTGCGATGGATGCCATCTTGGCCGGCTTGTGATGTGCAGTTTGTCGCCCGGGCTACACTAGGAAGGAAAGCCTTGAAAATACGGCTGGCTGTCACTCAAAGAAAAATGTGGTGAGGTTCCAAAAAAAAGAAAGAAAAAAAAACCCTTCACCAAATACCTTTTTGTTTCCTATCTTTTTTTGTCACAGCCACGAGGACGTGATAGTAGGAATAGTAGTAAGTGCAACGGTAAACTGCTGAATAAAGCATGCCAGAGAAGGGTTGTTTGTTCCTCAAAGATGCCTTTTGTGGCGAAGCCTGTGAACTTAAAGGTCTGGATCTGAAAGGGGTTTGCTTTGTGCGACCAGGTTAGTTTGCTGAGCAAGTCTGTTGCTGAGGAGCAGGTCTCACTCCTTCTTACATGTCTCTTCTTTGGCTCGGGGGGGGGAGGAGTCTGAACAAAAGTCTGTAAAAGCACAATACGGAAGCGGGAGTTTGGATTCAATCCCTCGTGCACATTTGTTAACTTCTTAGAGATTCACCAGAGGAAAATGCAAATATACAGGTGTTTCCAAGCTTTTGAACTGAAAACTGTTGCTTAGAATGTAATGTCTGAAAATGATCGGTATCCTATGTGAAATCTGCAGGATCCCTTCTCTGGGGAAGGACATTGTTTTAAACCACAATTAAATGATACGTTGTGTCAAAAGCGGCTGCCTATTAGGATGTAAATATGCCTGCAGACCACCAGTCATCTAGCTCCCCCCACTTCAGGGAAAACCTCCCAACCATCCGACCCCCAGCTCCCTCACCCCCATTTCGCCCCCATTAGCCCCTTGTTTGCCATGACAGAGTGGGATTAAACACTGCGTAAAATGTTACACTTTCTGAGCAGCTCCCTTTTAAATTCAGTGACAAAACCCGGCAAACGAAGCCTTTGCGCCCATGCAGCCTAACCCCTCCTCCTGACGCCCCCCCCCCCTCCCTTGTATGTTTGTAGCCTGAAGCGGAGATCGGCGTCTCATCGCAGACGGTCGCAGGGAGACGGCGGGGGGGGGGGGGGTCAGCCTCGCCTGCAGGCACAGGGCCCCGCAGAGCTGCAGCCTCTCGTTCTTCCCCCTCCGCCAACAGACTGCTGACCAGGAAGTAACAACATCAGCAAAGTACAGCAGGCGGACGAGCGCGTTGGGATCAACGGCCTCCAAAATGAACGAGGTTACTTTTGGCATTAACCCGCCACCCAATGCGTGGAGAAGATGTTTGCGACGTTTGTGAAATATTTCGGTAACGCTTGAAGAGGTGCTCATTTAGGCATTAAACAGAAAGTCGCAGTGCGCGTGGCCTTGATTCAGCGTCACCAACACGGCAGAACGCGTCTTCCAGCGTCTTCTGATGTTCCGTTTTCATTCATTCAGATAAACAACATGCCAACGTGCAATTGATTCAATTACAATCCAGTTGACACTGAATACTAGATATGTTCTTTGTTCTTTTTTTTTACTACAACAATTATTCTGGTCACCAGTGGTTGAATCCTTCTTCAATGATGCTGTGACATATCTCAGTGTTATTCTAAGACTAAAGGTCACTATTGTTATTATATTACTGAGTGAGAATGTATGCAAAAGAAGATTAAGGCTTCAAATGAGATATTCGTCACTTGAATAAGTTGAGAACACATCCACAAGTTAAAAGCATACAACTTAAAATAAGATATTAATTTGAAACTTTAGCACTTAAAGTAAGTTGAAGGCTTAAATACCAGTGGGCATGTGGTTCTCTCTTGAAAACAACAGCAATGTAAAGGCTTTTAGGAGCATCTTAAGCAAATGGAAAGCACTTTGTTAGTTCCCTCAGTTTATGCTAATTATTATTTGTAGAAGCAAGATTTCTTTTTTGTTTTAACGGTATGTTTGATCAAATCATTTGGTCTCAGAATCAGCTGTAATTTATATTTTATCCCATGTGAAACAGAAATGGCCTGTTTGCAACACAATTTGCAGTCCAAGTGCTTTCCGTTTTTTTTTTTTTTTTTTTTGCTGGCTATAGAAACTAGACGAAGGGCATATCTATATGACTTTGGTTCCTTAATGAGGCCCGTTCTGGCTTTTTAAAAACTGAGACAAGGTCCTTATCAGACGCTCTCTCTCCCCGGGGATTGTCACCCTTTGCGGAGTACGTTTCCACGTAAGAGAGATTTCCCTGACACAAAGGCATCTCTCGTCTATCTGCAAAGCTTCTTGAAGTGTTTATCCACCAGAACTGACAGAGAGCTGACTTTAATTAGCACCGTCTCCCTTTTTTTTACCCCCCCCAACCCTCTCCTCCTACACCCCAATCCCTCATCGCGCCCCCCCCCCCCCTCACTCTCGTCAGATTGCATAACTTTGACTTGAAACCGTATATTAGGTTTTATTCAGTGATGTTTTTGAAGGACCGGTTCATAGAGAGAGCCGGCTGCGCTCCTCATTTATGGCACATAATTAAAACTAAATGACAATTCCACTCTCCTATTTAATTAACCACTTTAGATAAAGCAAACACACACACACACACACACACTGTATGCTACAGAAAGGCATATGCACACATATCACACACGCGTGCACACACTAATCACAACTACAAGGCGCACACACACACACGCACACACGCACTCCAGACACACACAAACCATTGCACAAAAGCAGGTCACACCCCCAAAGTCTTATTAAACCCCATAATATTTCAATCTGGGGTTTTACTGACTCCGGAAAAGGAAAGCCGCCCCTCCCTCAACGCTGTTTTTTTCGAGGCGGGGGGGGGGGGGGGGGGGGGGGGCGGGTTGTCAGTCAACTTGACACCCGGTAAATTCTCTCACCAGCTCCTGTTTCAGCTTTTTTCCCCCCCTCTGTCCAATCATTTGTGAGTTTTCTCAGTGTTAATGATGAAGGGTTTAATTCATCATAACAGTATTCGCACAACCTCTAATTAGCTGCAACACTCGTACAACAATGCCAGCGTTATCTCCTCATGCAAATGAGCTCTCAGTCTGTTGCGTTTGCTAATTTTCTGAAATGGCAGGGCGATAACTACGCAGCCTGTGCTAATCTTCCCCGCGTTTAACCCTGGTTTTCTTTTTAATCCGTCATCCATAACAAACAAACAACAAACAATAATCCTATTATCGGCATGATGAGTCTTCCTCTATTGACTTTTGAACATTTTTTTTTTTTTTTAGTTTAGTTTAATCTCAGTCATGGGCTGAGAAAACACATGCAACTCTCTCTATACATTTAGATTTTTACTCCAGATGCGCGAATATGAGCTCATCAATACAAGTCCCCCGATGGAGGCCCCGGTGATAACATCCACATCATATTAGGCCTTTGGAAATGAATGGTTGATTATATGCCACGTTGTGCCTTATACCACTGAGAAGCCTGGAGTAGAATAGATACAATTCAATTAGCACCAGACTGAGTACTATTCAGGCTTATTTCTCACACATTCCTCGCTATTTCATCAACTATTCTGAAATGTATACAGAGGGGGCTTCCGTTTGAGTTGGAAGCCGGTCAGTATATTCATTATGTGGTTGTGTTGGGTGTGTGTGTGTGTGTGTGTGTGTGTGTGTGTGCGGGTTTGGCTTGTTATGGCCCCTGGTTCACTAACCTTGTCCATATTGACAGCTCCTGCAATTAGGGGCCAACACTGTGAAGGATCCCTGTGGTTAGATTAGTGAGAGATGAATGCTCGATGCCCGAGTGTGAATGTGTGAGTCTGTGTGTGTGTGTGCGTGTGTGGGATGGGTTTTTTTTTTTTGGTGTTGATGATTACCTACTTTACCTGTTGTCACCGTGGGAGAAAATATCAAATACCGTCTCATTTGCTGGAGCAACACAACACTATCAACACCCACCAAGGACATGTTTCAATGGGCCAGAAGTTGCATCACTTTCTATCTACTGACAACCACCAAGCGTTTTTTGTGAATTTGCTCCACCTGTTCCTAGCTTCTTCATCCTAGCCACGGCGCCCGGGGTCCGTGGGCTCCTGTAGTATGTTTGCACAGCGTGCCCAGCTCTGAATACAACTCCTTTTGTGCAATGCAGACATGCAAACAAGAAGGTGTCAATTACACGGTCGCCTTCATTTGCAACGGTTCACGGCAGTACCTGTTGAGGTGAGATGCCTTGAGGGGTTGAAGCGCGGGCGTGTTTGAATAACTGGGTCGGGCTAGACAATTACAGGGCCGCAAGGTGCTGGCGCCGGGGGTTGAGATGTTAAAGAGGGAAGGGGGGCGTCTAATGGATTGAGCGCGTGTGTTGATGCGGCTTCTGCCGACATCCTCCTTCCTCCCTCTCCTCGAGCCCACCAGCCATTCCCTAAAAGATGTAATGACATCTCATAATTAGCATAATGTCCCAACTTGTCTGCTGCTTTTAGCTGTCACACCGTATTTGTCTGAGCCCAGCCAATTACAGCAGCGATGCACAGTGGGGGGGGGGGGGGGTCACAGTCCCAGGATTGGCCACATCCCGCCGGCTGCGACTCGCAATGGAAGCGTAATGCCCTCTTGACAATATAAGGCTTGACAATATGATTGTACATGCTCAGATATTCAATGGAATCGGTGAGTTAAACACACGATCGCTGACGCTGGCTTTGTGTTGGCGTTTCCGACGGTTGGCGTCGCCCGGGAATGACTCCATGGATGGGATCCGTTTACTGGAGTTTTTGTCTGGTGCAATTGGTGCAATAGGCTCCTCTCTTCAGAAAATGGCAGAGAGACAATTAATCCACTGTGCCACTGACAATTAGCGCGGCCATTAGCGGCGCAATACGCTCCCACCGTTCAAAATATGTTCCCCTACCAGCAACCCCTGTGTCGCAAGTGTCCCGTCTGTCGAACCATTCCTGCTGAGCGGTTTCCCTTTTCAAGCAGGAGGAGGTTTAAATGAAAGCGGATTGTGCGGATTGAGCTAAAAAAAAAAAAAAAAAAAAGTAACAATAGCCTCCTCCATTTTAGCCTCGTGCACTCTGGTCTGCGCCCTCGGATGTCTGCGCACACAAACCACGTGCAAATTGGCCGCGTTTTTTTTTAAGCCTTCACAAGGAAATTTGTCGCAACATTTTTTGCTTGTGTGACCAGGCTTTAACTCACTAAGGTTACTTTTAGGCTCCTTTTTTTTTTGTGGTCGGTTTCAGCATAAAAAAACAGCACCGTCCAAACCGGTTTGGTTGCTTCATACATACCTGCAATTTGACAACATCTCACACATGAGACACACATGTGATATATTTCATGCTGTCATGTTCATACAGACAGACAAACCAGCTTTTCAAGGAGCCAAATAAACCCGCATCCGACGAAGCCGTTCTATTCATATGACTGGATTTAATCAATCTCCATATGATTCCTACCCTATTCACCATGCATCCGAGGCTCAGCAGCCTTATATATAATGTATCTGAACAGAAAAGAAATGGAGGTGACAGAGTCAGTAGTTACTATGATCAAATATCATAGCTGGAGGCTAACTGGGCATCAGGGCCCACTGACAGACACCCTCCACAGGGAATGAAGGGAGAGAGAGAGAGAGAGAGAGAGAGGGAGGGTTTGTGGTATACGGTAAAGGATGGCTGTGTGTCGGTATAAATCACCATTGCGGAGGCTAATCTCTCAGGGTCTCTGGCAGGATAAATACTTTGCTTATAGATCCAACACAGCCTCAGTCTCCGCCACTCATTGGGCACGCTCAGTAGGCACAAGGCCTCCCTGGGCACGGTGCTGGCTTCCCCCCCGCCCCCCCCCCCCCCCCCTTAAATCATCCCTCATTCTCATCTTTTTTCGCTCCCTCCTTTCAGCGCTGAGAGGCCGGCTGGGTGACTGGAAGAGAGATGAGAGATATATCATTCTCATTTCTCTTTATTTCCGCACGCTCTCCCCCCCCCCCCCCTCACAGCAAGAAAAAGAGATGAACTCCCTCACTCTCTGTAAATCTTTTAATCTTATATCTCATCTTAAAGTCTTCTTTTTCTTGAAATTAGGAGGTAATTTAGACAGCGGAGGTGAGACAATCCCCTGTATTACTCATGCACTTTCGCCTGTCTGATTTTCGTTATAAACACTCAACAACATCTTGAAACGAGGCAGAATATGCGGATTTCTCCACCAGAATCTAACAGTCAAACAAGAAACTCTCATCTCTATCTTGCCCAGTCTTTTTTTTTTTGACTTGTCCAACAAACAGTAAAGCTTTAACTGGGAAGACCTTTTGAAAGGGATACTATTTGCAGTGCACGGATCATTCAGCTCTCCCGTGAAACTCTTCCAGGGCACAAGTGGCAACGCTGAAACAGAATTAGCCTCACTCCATTGTTTCTACGGACACCGCAAGCATTTTTTTTTTCTTTCTTCTTCTCATTTTCCAGTACAGTACACTCTATTGTTCAAACTCTCGCATTTGCAACTAGCCTGCTCTCCATTTTTGCATTTGCATGTCCCCCGCTTCACCCCTATCATCTCTGCGACGGCAAGTTAAAGACATCCTCCCCCCCTTCTCTTGCTCTCCTTCCCCTCTTCGTCCCTCCCTCCTCGCTGCTCTCGGTAATCTGGCCCTGTCTGTAACAGTGGAGCTGCGGCCTGATTGAAACAAACGGCCGCTGATTGCTGATCAGCCAGCTGTAAAGGCTGGCAAGGATATGAGCTAATGAAAAAAATGGACCTGATTTGAGAGGCGCCGAGCGTCGCTCACCCCGCTCGCCCCGCTGTCCCCTGCTGTTACCCTCTCTCCCTCCCTCCATCCCTCCCTCGTCTTCCCTCCTATCGCCCCCCCCCCCCCCCTCCGCGTCAGCCTGTCGGCCTGTCGTTGTCAGCTAGCCTTGCTGGTGGAGAGAGAGGAACGGGGGCGGGGGGGGGGGGGGTGTAAAGGATTGGCTTGGGCTGGTCGTTTCGTAGAAGCAAAGGGAGAGGAATTAGCAGACATTCGCAGGTGTTGGGGCTTCAATTAACAGTTCATTTGCATGGGGCACATATCTGTGCGGTGTGTTTGGGAGGAAACACCCCAAATGGATATATGAAGAAGAAGGGATGTTTGTGGTTGTTAATGGATACATCATACATTAGTGAAAGGAAAAACCCACAACTCATCGCTTGGCTGTATCATACTGTAAATACACAAGTGGCTCCACATCATCCGATGGGTTTAATATTATTGCTTTACAATTCAATGAGTCACTTTTTGTAATAAAAGTACAAAGGGTGCAATAACAGCATAAAAAGGGAAATTGCTGAGCATAATGGACCACTTAGACGACAATGAACATCTTGTGTTTATTTTTTTGCACATTTTGATAATTTTCCCTCTCCATTTTGATGCGTACCAAGGCACACAGTAGCACACTCTGACCCCTCCCCATCTTGTAGGGTCAGCGCTAAAGTGGGCAATAATTGCCAGTGGCAACACATTAGAATTGGTGATTTGGTGAGAGTAAAGTGGAAAAATAAGAGAAAATGCACAATTAGATGGATGCACATACACACGGCGTCCACCCAGATGCATATACACATGCACAGGAGCGAGCCCACGCACACATCTACAATACCAGGGCGAGAAATTAAAATCTTCATGACCCTGTACACAAAATTAGCCACAGGGCCAACAGAGCTGCATTAGAGCAGTGCATAGTAACAGAGAGGAACTCTAATTAGGGGTCATTATTTAAGCTGAAAGTGGGAAAAAGCTCAAGACTCTCATTTTCCGTCCTCTTTTGCCTTCTCCTTTATTTGACAGGCACAGTAAATTAAGAAAGTGGTGATATTTAATACCTTTTAACCTCCTCGAGACAGTTTTCTGATCAATTATGAGAGCAGGCTGTAATTGTTAGCCTGGGTAATGATTCCGCGTGTGACAGAGCAGCGGTAAGATGAAGTCCCTGAGTGCAATTACCTTAAACCCCTCAAGTGTACTGGTGTCTGGAGAGGACATTATGGAAAGAGAGGCAGCAAGACAGCCAGGGAGAACCTGGCGAGATGCAAGACAGAGACGGACAAAGTAGGAGCTGACGTGAGATCATCCCGGCGGCGATGAGTAAAAACCCTGTTGACAAAGGCCCTGTTTACACCGAGCATTTACATGTGTGTCGGGTGATCCCATCACAAGTGGACAGCTCCAGTGCGTCTCGAGCAACCACTCGTGCAACTTTCGTTCCCCGGTGGGAGGCAGCCGTGCACTTCCTCTGGCCTTTTCTGTCGGAGATGAAGAGAAGAAGAAGAATAAAAAAAAAAAATACAAACTAGGCCCGCGCAAGATGTTTGATGAACTCTTTATATCTCTCAAGCCTTTTAAAAAAATGACCTGGACACAAGGCAGCTTGAGCAATTTGAGAGACAAATGGAGATGAGACATTAGAAGGGATAGATGTGTTTTCATCTGGGAGGTATTTGCATGTAGGCCAAAAGGATCTGTGCTGTGATCATCCAAGAAGCATTTTAAAATCAATTATGAATGGGTTCATAGGCCACAGAGTCACTGATATAATTTAGAGAAAATAGAATTAGAATTGTTGTACATGAAGCAGTTTGTTGTTATTGGTAAAAAACAGTAGAACATCAGTGCATTGGCACCGTGCACATGAGCGACTTCATACAGCTGCTAGCATCGTGTTAGCCACTTCTTTTAGCTTTCCATCGTGTCTTAGGGTTAGGATACACTTACACTCCAACAAAGTCATTTCTGGCTGCACCAAAACACAAAAAGATTTTCTAAACAAGATCTTAAAAGAAAGATCTTAACAGATCTTAAAAGAAAGGGTAGATTTTGGATTAAAACAGGTAGCTGTGCGAAATGTTCACCATATCAACAGAATGGATTGTCCTTCCAAAATAGTTTTTAGATTTTACAGTTGGTTCTTGTGAAATCAGGTTGACTTCTTGGCCCGCAAATGAACGAGAGAGAGATGTAAAAGCTGATAACATCATGCATACGATGATCAGGCTGCGGGGAAGATGAAACATCTCTCTTCTCTCTCGGCCTACGTGTTGACACACGCTGGCACTTAGCGATGTGTTAACATGCATATCTGCATAGGCTGCGTTTGCATATGTACAACTTTGGGGGTTATGTTGGACTGACATATCTGCTCTGCTTTTATTGAAAAAAAAAAAAAACCTATGTGGGTGTTGCTTTCTTGCCTGTGGAAAGTGTATGTAGCCAAGCAATTTAAGATCAAATTACACCCTGTGAAATCTCGTGCTCGGCCTGACAGCCACCCAAACACTAAATAAATCACCTTTTTACTGTGGAGGAAACTGCGTGGCTCAGCTGCACATGAAAGCTTTCCCATTTGAAAACAGCAGGGTTTTTTTTAATTTTTTTTACACAACACACCCACAAACAGTGGCTTTCCGTTTTCACCACTGGTTGCTTTCACTTCGCCGCCGGTGACCCGAAACGTACGTTCTAGTTTGAAATGAGCTTTCGGGGGTCCCGGGCACACCTGGTAATGGAGGGAGCGTTTTCTCCGAGCTCATCCGCATGTTTGGTGTCTCCGTCTTGGAATTCAACGCGGTTTTTGAATATTCATGATAAACAGCAACAGCCAAGTGCCAGAATGTCCCACTTGGAGTGGAAGCACCAACGCTGAACTGAAATTCCCATCCTGCTGCAGAATCCAGAGGCACATTTTAAAAATGCACTCGCTGTAAAAAAAAAAAAGTATGGTTTCAAGGAAAAGATGTTGGCTTTGGGCTGCATATATTTTCTCTTTATAAATGGGAAAAGCAAATTGAACGTTTGAAGCTTGTTTGAGAAATAACTCTGAACTAGATTCATCACAACTGTGACAAGGCTGTTTCTAATACAAAACCTGTGATATAAGTCTTCCACCAAAAAAAGCAGTAAAGTGAGATGATTCTAAAACATGCATTTATCACACTTTACCAAACACAAAGAATAAAAGAGTCACCGCCCCAGAGCTTGCACAAAGCCCTAAATTTGTTCCTTTCCGCCCTTGAACCGCTCCTTTGTTTTGCATAAAGTGCAAGATTCAGGGGATGGTGGAAGGGAAATGCGAACAAATAGTGGGATTTCAAACAAACAGAATGCTTGATTTCTTCAAATATTGAACAGTTGGTGGTGTTATCTGGCTCGGTGACCCGGGCGCTCATAGCAGGCAGAGCGGAGTGGCGTGGCCTGACCTCCTGTCTGCAGCGAGGCTGGCTGGAGGCTGAGGAGAGCCGAGAGAGGGAGAGCGAGAAGGGGAAAGGAGACAGGCAGAAAAGGACGAGGGCAAACAAAATACCAGACGCCCGCACACACACACACACACACACACACACACACTAGCGTGAACCCGCTGCCACCCACCCTCCTCCTCCCTCCCCCCCCCCCAACATCAAATATGTTAGGGCCATCTGTTTTTTTTTTACCACAAGTAAACAACAATGCACTGTCAATAGCAACAGGGCCGGGTGAGTACACTTGTTTAATATTTAACAAGAAGGAAGGACTGCAGTGGTACGAGTTAAAGGTCTTTCATTCAGTGGCTTTTGAATGGCGGCGGCGGCGTTGCAGACGCCAGCGTATTTCAATTTTTAAACCCCCCCAATGCATTTTGTGGAGCGGATGGAGGAGGACGAAGCCTCTTGCTACCCCCCCCCCCCCCTCCACCAGCGGCAGGAAGTCCAAAAGCTTCGGCTCTGTTTGCACTGGCAAAACAGCACCCTCCTCCTGTCTGAGCTGTGCAACAACAAAGTGAGCTGGCACAAAAGAGACGGCCTCAAACAATGTCGGGACAAGTGTAGACACAAGGGCCGTTCTTTTTTTTTTCTCTTCTTTTATCTCCCGTTAGCAAATACATATAATGCGTTTATTGTAATGTAATTATTTGAACAGAACACACACACACACACACACAGTGGCGTGTGTATCGGTGGCGGCCCTTTTTCACAACGTCCTGACGAGCGTGTGAGAGACGAGCTTGTTGCGTTTCAACGCTTGTTTCGAGTGCCTCATTGATCTCGCTTTGGTTGCAGCTGGCTGACGAGTTGCCAGATTTATTGATTTTGTGTAAGGCAGCTGCTTTTTACAAAGTCAACCAACAGCCGGATCTTTGCTGGTAATTTCTTTCGTCCACGGTGGAGAGCAAATGAACGTTTAATATTGAGTCAGATGGGATGCATTGCATTGATGAGTAGCTTCTTGTAGGGGAGGAAGTGATTCCTCAGTGGAGAGAGATCTGTTTATTGACCGTTTGCAGCAGAACGAAGAAGCACCGCTATGCGCTGCCATGTTCTACGATGCACCAACGACATCAAAGAATGCCACTACACCGTTCTATTGTCAAGTTGTTGGAATCGCTCCGGTCAACTAAGAGACCAGTCATCACAAAAAACACAATTACAATTACAACCTGCCACATAGGTTGTGTTTTTCCTTTCTTTGCACCGCCTGGCTCTTTATTCCAAGCTCCCGCGTCGTGCCTCAAATTCCTCATGAGCGCGACTTTAAGCAACGCTACAAAAGGCCACAATTCACGGCTTCAGTGGCTGAAAAGTGGAGTGCTGCCGTGGAACGCGTCGGGCGAAGCGATGCCTCACATTCAGCAGAGTTGAAGTCCCTTGACTCTCCTGCCTTTTCTTTGTAAATAATAGAAACAGACGAGGATGATTTAGCTCCACAGCCACCGAGGTGATCCATGCAGCAGATGTTTTTACACTTTCTGACCATTTATTTGTGGAGCGTTAAAGGGAGTGGGGGGGTGGGGGGCTTTGGGAGGAGTATAATTAGGATTTATGGAGTGAATCTGCAGGGTTGCAAAGGCGACTGATGATTCCTGCTGTAAGAAGGGTCTCCGTGTGCTAGGTGAGGGATAACGGACGGCGCCATGTTGACAAGGGCAAGGACGAGAAGCTGGATGTTTGAGCGTTGCTCACCGGGGCCCTCATCCGCTTAGCACAGATGAACACACAGATATGCGCTTCTGCACTCAATGACACACACACACACACACACACACACACACCTACACACACGCGCGCCACGTCCATGTATTCAAGACGAACAGAGGCATTGTTGGGTGACTGCACACATTTACACACATGCACACACGCTGACATGCACATGCAAGTCGGGTAAATGCACCCACACACACACACACACACACACAGACATACTGTATATGATCCAAGTAACATGTATGAGACTCAAGTAAGAATCAGTAGTAACTACAAATGTGTGCCTACTGCCACACACACACACACACTCTAACTGCTGAAGTCCTCCTGCCCAGCTTGGCTCTCTTGAGGTTATGGCAGCACCAGATCACTCACATTCCAGCTCAAACACGCAACATTTGAGAAAATAGGAAGTCTCTAAAATGTCAGTGTTTGTGTAAAATATTTTTGATTTTATTACTGGAGCATGACTCCAAAGTACCTGCCTTATGGGGAGTCGACCAGATGACTCGCATTTGTCTTTCCGTTTCTCTCCCTGTGCCTCTGGCCTTTTGCCTGAAGCTCGCCAGCGGTCATTAAATTGGTTATTTACAGTAAACAACGCTATAATCCTGTCACAACCTCTCCCTCGTCCTTCCACAAAGGCCCAGCCAACGTTTGGTGGCGACTGTTAAATGGCTGTTGAAGTGACGTTATCTGGATTTCTTTCTGTGCCTTTTTCCCCTCCGATGGATGTGAAGCAGGGTTTGTTTGTCTAAATGTTAGCACTTTGGAAGAGCTCCACAGCTGTGGGCGCCTAGATCACGTTGGAGGTTCCACTGCACACACATACACACCCACACACGCACGCATGCACGCACAACCCCCCCCCCCCCACACACACACACTCTGCTCACTCACACTCTGACAGGCAGCCATGTTGGGCTGGCAGCTCAACAACACAAAGCTTTTATCTGTCAGTGG
>NC_084910.1:4782197-4849326 GCF_949316345.1 Pungitius pungitius
TTCATCACTCAATTATCAAAATGGATTTGTTCACAGGAGGTTTGGAGCAATGTAACTGCTGCATGTCTGATGGTGCCTTTAAAGGCTTTTCTCTCGCAAACATTGCAATTGAGACGCTCTTTTGGTGGAAAGCAGGGGTCGGTACAGCTTAAATAAGGGACACATGACGAAAATGAATAATAGAAGAAAAGTTTTCAAAACTGCTTTGTATCCCGCCTCTGTTTGTAAGGAGGACACCGGTTTTCATTGGCCATCTGAACTCTAGAGAGAGGCCTGATAGGAGGGCGAGGCCGCACATATTCCACCTATAGGAACGCAGCGAGAGGCGCGGGTCACACCGGCGAATGTGACAGGATTTTAAACAGTACACAACTAAATATAGCAGGGGGGAATGGGAGGGGGGGGGGTGCACGCTGCTATCAGAAAATGAGTTAGGAGTGTGGTGCTGGTCGTTTAGAAAGTCATTATTCTTATCATTGCTGTCTCTGAAATAATTTCAGGTCCCTCCATGCAATGAATACTGTATAATAAACTAAACATGTGAGAATGCTCACAAACTTTGTTAATCTACGCCGTGCCCGAGAAGTAGCCATCAGTGCCCCCCCCCCCCCCCCCTTCCTTTTAAGGTCTCAGACTAGGTTGGTATGCTTGATTTTTTCCATATTCAGCAAGGCCTCTGGTCGCTTTGAAAAAGCTCCATTTAGTTACTATCTGCTGGAGTGGGAAGTGAGATGCCCTTATTCCGAGTCTATTAAACCTCAATTCTATCTCATCTTATCTCCCTAATCTCTGTGTCTTATTGACCATGAAGTTTATCTTTAATCTGCCTTTACCCTTATTATCGCACGACACTGTAGGTCTATTTTCGCGGTGCAATGGCGCCGCTGTATTTGCCGGCAACAGAGGAAGAATCGTTTAGTTGTACACACAGTTCTTATTCAGCTGTGTAATGGAATGTGTACAGAGTGTGTGTGTGTGTGTGTGTGTGTGGAAACGCGTTTCTCCTCGCACTGTCCTCGATTGCCTTGGCAGGAGCCTTTTTCTCTTTCTTTTTTTTTTTTTACGCCAGTCGTACAATCTCCCCTGATGCTGCGATATTTATCTCCAGCATCATCTTGAGCGATGGTCGCCTCATGGAGTCACTTCACGCCTCGCTTCGCTCCTCGGCGAAATCAGCAGAAGGCGCCGGATAAGATCATAAAACTGTACCCTAATTTGAAAAGCGCCACTCCTGTTTGCCTCCTCGGTGTCTATTAGGAGATCTGTGCGCTAATTCTTTTCATGTCCGCGGCTTCCTGCAGATGTGGTGCTTTCTACAAAGGGGTAATTTATAAGGCTAATGAAAAGAGCGAGCGTTTTGGCGGACATCGGGGGCGGTCCTTTATGAGGCCCGGCGCGAGGGGAAGAAAGAGAAGCAGGAGAGGCCCTGCTTTCTGAACTGAAAGTATTGCTTTATTAGAGCTGAGGGGGCCTCGCTGGCGCTACAATAGAACAAACGGGGAGGGGGGGGGGGGACATCGCACGTGTGACGGGGAAGACGTCCACATCCGGCCAGCGGAGTCCATAACACGAACTAACCGCCGTCGCCGCGGTGACACCCAGCCGCGTTTTGGCGGGGTGGAGATGCACGTCGTCGTATTAACATTCAAACGCCGGATGAGATGCTTTTTTCCGGACTAATACAATCCCGGGTGTTACTACAGTGGAGATGCACGTCGTCGTATTAACATTCAAACGCCGGATGAGATGCTTTTTTTCCGGACTAATACAATCCCGGGTGTTACTACAGTAATTCCATCAGCGCCCTTGATTGAAGCAAGAATGGCAATATGCAAATGCAGGGAAGAGATGTACAGCTACGAGCAAAACTCCGGAATCATTTAGATTTAAGGAAATAATATTGCACAGAGGGGGGAAAACATTAATCACACGGAAAAGTGTCTCCTTTAAGATTGCTCTGGTGTATTACCCGGAGGCACGGAATGTAAATGGAAAATCAACATTGTACCCTGTGATAAGGCTAACAAATTAATAAAAGTATTTTCTTTCCTCCTCCCATGCTGATGCCTGTATGAAAAGTCTGGAAAGGGAACTTTTCTTCTTTTTTTTCTATCCGTCGATGTTGGGTTTTGTTCTGCAGGTGTAGTGGATTAACATCAGCACTCACCTTCTTCAACAGCCTTAAAGGAAGCACCTCAGTGGAATATGATGGCAAAGTGCCATTGTTTATTGACATTGCGTTATCTTTGTGTGTCTGAGCGTGGAAACCATAGGCACTGCAGCGCTGTGCTGCTCTTTGAGTTGCATCCACATCCGCCGTATCTCAACAAAAGAAACCAGCAGAAGGAGAGAGAGAGAGAGAGAGAGAGCCTGAAGGATGTGATGAAACCGCTGAACATCTCCCGTGTGTGTGTGTGTGTGTGTGTGTGTTCCTTCAGGTCCTTTGGAGGATGGCCTGGAGGAAGAGGAGGAGGAGTGCATCTCCGAGGAGAACGAGCTGTTGGCCAAAGACGAGTTCTCGGCGGAGGAGAACTTCTCTGCCGAGTTCGAGGCGGAGAACATGAGCTGTGAAGACATGGAGTACTTCTGCGGCAAAGGTGTGTGTTCACTACTCCCTACACACTGTGTGTACCTCACGCATCGCCCCTCCTTCCGCCCCCCGTGAGCGCGAGGCGGCACCTGCTGGCGCTCGGAGGTCCAGCGCCATGAAAGTCCTCCGGCGGCGCCAAGGCGCGCCCGAGCCCCCTTTGAACTCCGATTCAATTAGACGGCTTCTTTGTGTGTTTGTTTCATTCTCGGTCACACCTTGCCATCACAGGAGCTAATTTGGGGTCTGCTCCAGGTTACAGTGTGAAGATGACAGACTTGTCCCGCCCCCCCCCCCCCACCCCCTCCACCCCCCTAGCCGCATGGCTTCCACAACCCCAGGTGTCTCCCCCCCCCCCCCCCCCTCTTACTGGCGCACGGATGCCATAAATTTGACTTTTTAATGAAGGGCCGATGCTTTGAATGGCTGCCTCCTCTTTCTCCCTTCAAAGGGGAAATTGTTTAGAATTATTTTCTTCACACTTCTAAACTGATGTGCCTCGTGGGATTACATTATTGGAGAAAAACAAATCTTTCATGTTTCGAGGTAGGCTATGCCCCAGTAATCGTATCAATAACCACTTTCCTTTTGTTCTTTGGGAAAAGTCGAACGGCACTATTGTTCGGAAATTGCAATTACCGGCGCCGCTTCGTGGGCCCTAGCCTTTGTCTGCGCCGTAATGTGCCCTTACACAAACTTCAAAGTGGAACGTATGGTCTTGTAATAGCCCAGTAGCTATGAAATAGATGTTGGAGTACACACTAGTGGCTATAGCTGGAATAGGAATGGGGGGGGTGGGCCCAACTTGTGAAAATCTTCAAAGGACCATGTCAGAATCGTTTGATATTTCCATTGTTTTGGTTAACGCCGTGTCAGGAGCGGGCCCTCAAATCTGCTTCCCGTGTTTATGAACAAAGTCAACACCAAACAGCAATCCCAAATGTCAAGTACTACTCTTTGGCCAGGGACTGGTAATCTGTTCCTTGTCATACACAAGCCTTACTAGTCAGATTCTTTTCTATTACTTTGCTATCTAGGCTTACAGAAGCTAAGTCTCCCTTTGCCTCCTAAGACCTAAATCGTGTACTATCCAAATTTCTTTTCTTTCTTTTTTTTCCCTCGTTGGCAAGTTGTGTGCAATCATCAGGTGTAGCCATTTCCCCCATGATCCCTCCCTTCATTAGGTCTATTTAAAACCAACGTCGGAGTGGCTTAAATTTTACCCCACTTATGTGAAAGCGCCGTGAATTAAACGGGACGCAATCCTGGCGGCATTAAATGGTTTTAAGTGCGTTATTCCTCGACTATAGCGCAGGGGGGGGGGGGGGGGGGGAAGAGAGCCCCCTTGATTAACTAAACCCTCTGAAAATGTGATGGTGTGCGGTAATTAGCCCTGTGCGGACTTGAACGCGGGTTTAAAAGCAGCCACTCATCCCATGGCCTTTATCTACTGCTGCTTCCCGGAGAATAAGGTCTCCCGTGTAAGGTTCCTCCACTGAGCAGTGACTCTCTGGTCTTAGCTTAGCCTTGTATCTGTGTAGTCACTCTCTGAAATGGGCTTGTCAGGGGGACCTAAAACCTCCATTAAAAGTTTCAGTCTATAATAGGTATTAAAAAGCTGTAGGAACACAAAGAGGAGTACCAATTTTCATTAACATATGAAGCACTTATTAACTTTGATCAGAGTGCGGTGAAGTAGCAAAGCTGCTTAAAGGCGCAAAGGTCAAGAAGTTGAATGCCACCAAAGACTCAGCCATTTGCCTTACCCTTGCAGAACAGGGACTCCCCAGATACTGTCAGTGCGTGGAGCACCTCGCCGCCCCATCTTGGTCCGAGGCTTGGGAACCCTCGATGGTCTTTGGTGCTCACATGGATGCGGATTTGGAGGATGCTGGTGGTTTCACATAGAGGCGGCTTTGCCTTGACTTTGCAACATGAAATGTTGAATCTAGTAAGCGAGTGAAATTTATTTTAAAGAGGGGAAGTGACATACAAAACATGTGTCTCTCAAGCCCCTACTGTATTATCTTTATGAGTGATGACCTTTTAAACCTGTGACCCTCAACACAAACATGTATCTGCTTGCCACCCTCATCACTAGTGGCACCATCGCTTATATGAGTGACAAAAAGAACATGCTTTTAGGAATGAACGAATGTTCCATGAATAATATGATAAACAAATGAACAAACCCTTTGTAAAACCTCCAGAATATAGATCAGAATGACAATAGAACATTTAGTGTTTGGTGCTACTTCTGGCTCAGAATGAAATAAAACAATTATTCAAATTATGTACTGTGCGTGTGCGTGTGTGTGTGTGTGTGTGTGTGCGTGTGTGTAAATATGCAAAAACACAATTTGTGAAATTATTGTTTAGTGTTTGTGGTAATCTAAACACCTACATTTGTATTTTATCTATTGACTGAATTCAGCAAAAAAAAAGTACTTTGAGCAGTGGCAGTCTGGGTGCTAGAGGCAAAATTACTAGCATAATGTTTGGAGGACTGTCTCTGTACGGCTCTCAAGATGGCAACCTGAACCTAGCCGGCAGCCAGCTGCTTCTGAAGCAGGCGTCACTATTCTCATCTGCCTATATTAAATGCTCTGAATGTGGAAGAATTATATTTTGATGGTCATACCATAATGATACTTTTATGGTATACCAAGCAGCAGAGAGAAGGAGGAGTGTTTAATATGCAGGGGGTCAGAGGGTGTTTGCCTATCTATTGAGAGCTCTGTGAGGACAAAAAAAAAGCCACATATCAAAAGAAATAACCTTGGCTTTTCCTTTCCATTGAAACAGCGCCGTTCTTCAAATAACTTCTCCTGCTCGGTACAATTTCACATTTATGGAGCTCTGCTCGTGAAGAGTCCACAGGCGATTGAACAGCAAAGATTTATAGTCCATCACACACCCCCCCCCCCCCCCCATGCTCCATAATTGTAAGAAATATACCCTTTTTTTTACAGTGGCATGGTTTTTGAGGGGAGACTCTATTTTTTTTTTTTACTGAAATTGTGAAATTTCACCTTGCTGTTTCACCTCGTCTTTTATTGTTGGCTGTGAGGTTCAGCACATGGTTTTGCCACCAGCTGTTCCCTTTGTGTGCTTGTTGTCTGACGACAAACGCCACCCCGAGTCAGCTCCGATGATGATGATTTCATTTGGTCTATCTCATTTCCCTTGACGTGAGACACCTTCATGCGAGTTCAAATGAAAATGATTTTTGGGCTCAAACTCGCTGTTTCCTGATCGCTGTTGAAAACATATTGCGCCCTCCTCAAATTTGATCACAGTGAAGAGTGAGTGCCACCTTGACCCCTCCAATAACCTCTCGTGAGCATTTGGACTCACGGCGGTCAGAGGCGTAAACCAAGGAAAAGAGGAAGAATTAATTATGCCACTCTTTGTGCAACACAGAGGTAATCAGAATCCACAGCAGCACTGGGAGGAAGATCTCCTTGGCGCTTTCGCCACAGCTGCCGGTGCCCAGAATGGCAAATGTGGAATTTTAATGCACAGTCGATGCTGGAGAATATGGGGAAATGCTAATTTGCGGTGCGATAACATGAATCGCGTCATCCCTTTAGCCCCATTTGACTCAGTGGAGGAAATTAATCATTAATGTTTGTTAAGTATGACAATCTAACTGGGCCAGATCTACATGCTCAGAGACTGAGGCAGAGCGAGATAAAGAGCCGGGCTGCAGACAGGGAGAAAAACTGCCAGATTCTGTAATGATGGGAATTTATTGGCATTTAAAGAGACAGTGGCAAGGCATTTCACTAATAGCCTCCCTCCATCGGAGCGGCCTCAGCCTACCACAGATTGCACGCAATGCAAACCTATTTTTCAGATAGCAGGGAAGTCTTGCAGCTACGCTTGACTTTGGTAAATAAGGTTGCTTCCTGGATAGGACTTCATCTGTCGCAGAGTAATCTGCATCAACACGCAACTATGCAACACCAACAGACTAGTACTACCAATGGTGGTGGTGGTGGTGGAGAGGGACAGCAGCCCCCCACCCCCTGCACAAACACACACACACACACACACACACACACACATAACCCTAATACTACATTCCCGAAAATCACAGCTCAAACACTAGCGAGATTGGGATGGGTTTAGGAAAGTGGCGGCGGGTTAGTAGCACATAGAAAGCTGTGCAATCTCATATGAAGACTTAAAAAATACTTATAGTCTATTTTGCAGGAATTGCGACCTGTCTCTGGACTCAGTGGTCAGGATTAGAGCGCTCTGAGCTCCTTAAAGTCATGCGCGCCAGATTGACATTTTCAAGGGCTTCCTTGGCAGAAACAATGCACAAAAAAAGGGAGTGGGGGTGGGGGGGGGGGGGAGCGGCGGGGAAAAAGCCAATACGACTTTGTTGCTACCTTGCTCCAGGAATTGTTTGTGTAAATCGCCTATAAGCTTATTGACCCGGACGCGCGGCGCGCTGCGTGCGACTGCGATTTGGCCAGGGAGCTGTCCTTTGATAGAGCGGCGATAGGGCTGATTTTAACAGCTCACTGGCTCCTCTTGCATGCCCGCCAACCCTTTGCCCAGCAGCCCCCCCCCCCCTCCCCTCACTCCCCTCCCTCCTCCCCGTCCCTTCTGTTCCCTTCTCTCACTCAACCTTAAGTATCTCCATTTGATTGCGCGAGGAATGGAGCCTAAGCCAGATGTAAATTATGATCTAGGTGATAATGTAGAGGATGATCATTGACAATCTGTCTCCCTTGATAAGACGGCAGAGGGTTTCAATTCGAATGATAAAACAAGGCCCAATCTCCATTACTTGCTGTGGACCCCCGGCAAATGAAATGGAGTCCCTCAATCAATCTGTGTCTCTATCATAAAGCGCAGATCTGCTCCGTCGTTTAAAACCCTTCAAAAATGAGCCTCCACATTCCCTCCGTGTTGCAGGTTTTTATCACTGTAAGCAAAGGAGTGCTGCTCCAGCACTTCTTCCTCCGCCATGTGACATTTGTGCAGGAAAACTTCATCAAAGCCCTGTGACATTGTTCCCTGTGAGGTTGCCGAAGCGATTGTATTTAAAATGCACTGCAAACTGCACTAGATAGAAGGCAGAAAATCCTTAATCACTGCTTAATTAAGGAATCATCTTGTAGCTTCATTTCCCGGGCTGTAATTAAACACTTCCAATACGTTTCGTTACAGGGCTTAACATGTTCGCCTGAGATCAAGGTAGTGCCTTTATGTTATCTCGCCGGCTTTTTCTCTTTTTTTCCCCTAACTCCGCTCCATTGGAAGGAACTGTTGATATGCGCCTTTGTTATCCTCATCATAATACAAGCCTGGTATGCTAAGGAGGTTCTCCGGGCCCAACAATAAATACTGGGGGAATTGAGTGGAGTGGGCTCCCTGATAATATACTGGGGAAAGGGAAAGGAGTGGTGGGGGTGGGGCGGGGGGGGCGAATCGCCAGCCCAAGCAGACACTTGCATAAGCAAAACTGGGTCATAATGACCTCACGTACTGTAAGTAGGACATTTTCCTGCACACTTCCCTTCAGTATCACTTTTCCCCCTCTGTATACGTCTCCTCTTTCAGCGCCAGGCGGAAAGCTGACATCCTTTTGGCAATGTTTGCTACCTTCTTTGAAGTGAGCCATGTCAAAAAAAAAATGATTGAAGCTAAACAAGCATGGTGTGTGTGTGTGTGTGTGTGTTTGATCTGGTGATTAACCTCCTAACAGAGGACGGACAGTGCTGGAGTTGTGTGTGTGTGTCCCTTGGCAGCTGGAAGTGTGATAATAACTAACACTGGATGCTTTCTGGAAGTTGCAGGGGGGGGTTGGAGTCCTATATGGAAACAGTAAACAACCATAGGACAACAGCATATGTGTGTATGTTCATCATAATTGTTTTCCTATTAAATGCACATTAAATTGTCTTTGTCGCATTGACATTTAAATCCACGAGTCGACCCCCTATTCCACCCTCGTCGAGTGTGTGGAGTGCAGTAATCCATTGTAGTAATCCAGGCCCGTCCTCGTGCCGTTCACTACTGGGTTTTTCTAAACATCAAAGGGACGAAAACGATAGGGTGACAAAAGTGGGAGAAGTGTTCCTCCACAAACTATCAACCGCCACCACGCGCCCCGAGCACATTTGCTCTCGCTGGCCCGTGTGTGGAGAGACGACCGCTGCGCCAGCCACGCCGAGCGCTCATTTATATGCCTATAAACTGTGAGTGCAAACTCTTTTCACTGTAGACATGCACAAAAAGATTCTTTAAAAAAAAATGTTTTTTTACAGTAAGTGCCCCCAGTCAGTGTTACTTGCCTGAATACTTGGGAGGCGGAGTCTATTTAACAAGGTCTTTAAAGCACTGACATCCTGAAGAGAGATACCCAAATATCCCATAGCGTGGTCTGTGTGAGCCCCGCGACTGTAAACCAGCACTACATCCTATAACACACATTCTAGCTCGCTCCACAATAGATCAAACGGTAATAAATAGCCACCTCTCTCCCACACATTGCTTTCCTTCCTGTTCCACGGGGCTTCCTCCTGTTCCTGCGAGCACTCATGGGAACTCCTTTTTTACATAAAAGTATGCAGCTGGACCTGGTGATCTCACTGAGGAATAGACCTATGACAAACTATATATAGGCCGTTGCACACAATGACAAAGACTCACGTGACTTCAGATTGTGAAACTCAAATTTGACAGGAAAGGGACACCAAACTGAATTATTTTCTAAAGTCCTAAGAATCTACCCTATTGGACCTGCAGCACAGTCTATAATGCAGAATCTTTATATTTGGATTGAGCTTGGATTGCTGCTGCTGTCTTATTTTGTGTGCTTTAAATGACTTCATAGGACTTTTTTTTTTCTCTCTGTCTTTCAGGAGAAGAGGATGGCAACCGAGAGTCAGGAGAGTCTGAGATGGACGTGCAGGGCGAGAAGACCAGGCACAACACCGTGGGACCAGATGACTGGGATGGTCCAAGTAAGACGAGTCTCACAGGAACTCTGTGTTACAACCACGTGTTGCAACCCTCTGCCACATTAAGCGCGTTTAATGTTCAACAAGTGTTGCAGCCATGCGCTACAAGGTCACCCACGTTGACCAGGAGTTAGGACCGTGTTACGGACACGTGCTGCAATGTCAACACGGCGAACAACATTTACTGTGGATGCATGCTGACCACGTGCTTTACAACATTTAACTTGAGTCGCAAACACAAAGGAGTAGGGGTGCGACGACATTGGACAGTAGTAGCTGTATTTACAATCCATGCTGACTAGTTTGGGTTTAAGTAGAGTATTGACTTTGGCATTGAATAGAAAAGGAGCGTAGTGACCATCTATGGACACTTCTCTTTCAAAAGTAAGAAAGAGGTACACCGTCATAGCAGCCATGCACTGGCAAGTGAACACTACATTCAATTACCAACCGTTGCTTGCTCAAAGAAAGCAGGTAAAGACTTAACAACATTTATTTTATTAATGTGTTGCCCTTTCACTGAAATAAACTGTATAATACATGGGTCAAAATAGTCGCACAGCAATTACTGCTCAGCGATAGACTGCACACACATAGCTGAACACAAAAAAATACGGCTCCATTTAATGCATTAAATGACCTCAAGAATTTATTGCAGGTACATGCGTTTGTAAAAAAAAAAAAAAAAGACAAAAAGAAAGAAGGAAAAGAGAGAAGGAAGAAAAGGAGGGCGATAGAGAGAGGGAGAAAAAAGTGGATTTGGGCAAGTTGTGCTTGCTGGCTGGAAGCCCCCCCGGGGTGTGTATTTTATACTGACAGTGAATCAGTGTTATCGCACCTATCAGATAATGCATTTATCATTAAATTTCACATTTGCATTTAAATCTGGGGAAGGAAATGAGCATTGCTGGCTAAAGATAAGAGCGCTGGGACGACAGTAATAAACCATCACTGTGATCAGTCAGGGGACGGGGCTGAGGGGGTCAGCTCTGAACTATCGGGGGCCGTGACAAAAAGAAGGCACCACATGCAGGAAAAAGGGCCCTTCTGGGCGAGAAAAATGCTGAGCTTAGAAACACCGCTTTGAAAAGGAGGGTTGGATGTAGCATGACTCGATGTATGACTGACTGTAATTATCCTCCCACTTCCACTTAGCCATCAGAATGAGAATTAGGGGGCTGCCGGGCGGCCACGTTCTGAACCGGAGCAAAGTGTCTACGGCGTAGGGCGTGATGGGAGACACGGTGCCCGTTTAATGTTTTACTAAACCACAGCCCGAGTTCTTGGCAGTTATCGAGGGACATCCGGTTTGAAGACCTCGGCGCCGTGTCCTTATCTCTAAGCTGAAAAATGGGCAACTTAGCACACGGCTGCATCCAAGTCAGAGAATCGCAGTGACACACACGCATACAGTAGCTCTCTCTCTCTATATATATATATATATGTCGATATTTGTACAATCGAGTCGGGTCGGTCAAGGGAAAGCACTCCAATTACGTCCGTAATCAACATGTAACCACGGATGTAACGCTGTCGACATATCAATGATGTGATGATTTACAGCGAGGCCCTTGTGCCCCCTGCTCTGTTTTCCTCAATGGGCAGCATAGAGTGGGCAGAAATTAATCTTGGTGCATAATAATGCCATTCACTCTCCCATCATGGCGGCCATGAAAGGTCATTTCCCTTTTTAATTTTTCCCATTGTGCCGGAAAAGTCAGATGGGCATGTTGTAATTTGAATAAAGAGAGCGGGGAATCAGACAATCAGATAGGGACATTTGAAATGACATGACTTCCTGTTCCGAGCGATTAAAAGCAAATTTATTTAGTTTGAGACTGTCTCCCCCTGTAATCTCTTTGTAAATGCTCGGATAGTTCCGCATTCAAAAGTTCTTTGTTATTTTTGGCTTAAGTTTAAGCAGGTGCGATTAGCATCTCCAACAGATAATTTTTAATCACCGAGCGTGTGCATCTGAATAGGATGTGTAATGGCCGTTGAGTTAAAAAAAAAAAGGAAAGTGAAGCCTTTTAATGAGCTGGGCCAGCCTCGGAACAAGCCCACCTGCGCTGGTGATTCTATTCAAGCACCTCCATGACGTCTTCCCTTTTGCTGAGTAACAACAAAAGCCTTTACAATCTACATCCCTTAATTGAACTTCTCCTTTCTTTCGTTTTTTTTTGTCCTCCTTGTCCGTGCATTTCATCTCCACGTTCGCAACCCGTGTCGAGTGGCGTCCGCGATGGACCCCCGAGTTCTCTGATTGCCTCCTCTTGTCTGTGAGGGACAGAGAAGCGCGCACAGAAGGACTCACCATTAATCTGATCCAGCCGCTGTGCGCAGAGGGCCGCGCGTCCCTGATGTGGAACACCCAGCGAGTTCCCTTTCTCTCCCCCCCCGTCTCCCTACAAGTATGTCCTTAAGCAAATCTGCACAGCGATCTCGTGTCTCGTGTTCATTTCTCGTCACGGGTGTTTGGCAATCAGCCCGCTGATTTGGGCGATAGCGCGTCACGCTATTCTATTCGCCTTTTTTCACGGACTGGCGCTGATAGGGATCTGACTCCCCCCCCCCCCGTCTCCCTCGTTCTCTCCCACTCGCTCTCCTCCGGGCTAATTGGGAGTGGTGTCTGTTAGCTAGCTAACTCCGCTAATGAACTTGTTCGCCGCCTTATCTACATGCGTGCTCGTGCAAACTACACCCCCCTGATGAAAGTCATGAAAATCCGGGGTTCGTTAGGAGCTGCTGTAATTATGATCACAAGCCGTTTCTGCTCAAAGTGTTTCAGCCCTTCAAGATACAATTTGTTTCAGTTGCTTTAAACTATAGAAACGGACACATTGCCGTCTGTGTTGTCCCCCAACGACAAAATGCATTTAGCCTGATGACACATCATGGCATAATAAAGTCTTCAAACTGACAATAGACAGAGAAAAGGAGCTTATTGACTTTTTGATATGCTTCAAAATCACAAAAAAAATATTAGTGGTGTTAAATCTCGACCTGTAGAACAAGACTCATCATGTCCAAACCAACAGGTGGTTGTTCTGTTCATACAAGTGGTCATCGATAAAAAGAAGGCAAATAAAATGTGTAGCCTCACAAGAACAAACCAGTGACAAAACGCATCTTAGAGTCACTCACTGCACAGTTTTCAAACACAAAGCCTCACTCAAGGTGGAAGTTCTTCTCGGGTGGGTCCACCAGCACCATGCTAGCGTTTAGCGGGTGGTGTCACCACTCATTAATTAGGACAGGCAACACTTTTCACTCTGTACTCGACGCAAATAAAGAAATTAAAATATAGCCACGCGCTACTCCTGTAATAAACGGTATTGCAGTGAAGTGCGCCTACAATTACCAACTTTAAAAAGTACTCAGTGGTGACTTTGTTGAGGTGATGTGAGTCATGTCACAGGCAGGCAGGGTCTGTTCAGGCCTCTATGGACCTGAACAGAGAGAACATTACAGGCCGCATCAATGACATAAACCAGCAATGATGTCAACAGACCTGAAATGGCTGCAAACTTGCAAACCTCACTGTATAGACTGACCTCAGCTACTGCAGCTGTCAGTAAGGTGTTACCATTCTAAATCCCACGCTGGTTTAACCACAGATTTACACCACTAAAGCCAAGTAAGTCTGCATTACTTCTTTGACATCACACGTGGCGCGACTGCAGAATCCCAGATATGGCAGCCAATAGGAGGTCAAATAAGGCACGCTGCAGAGGAGTGTGACAGAGAGGTAAAGGGGGCCATGTGATCACCGCCGTGCCAGCTGGGCGTCGGCCAGGCCCGAGAGGCAGGGGTCAGCCGAAGGAGCGACCATCTGAGAATCTACCTGAAGGTCAAACTCGGACGGAGTATAGGCAAAGAGACCCCCCCCCCCCCTTCATTTCAGCCTCAAACCTGCTGAAAACGCAGCTTCACTCACGTAAAAAAATCTCAAGTCTCATGTTTGACCCCAAGCTTCCAAAAGACGAAGCAATAACCATTTCGGGTGTTAATGCACATATGTCAAGCTGAGGACTGGAGGGCCAGATGGCCAACGATGCTGTGGCAGGTGCCTCAACAAATGTTTGCCGTGCCCCGCGCTGCTATTTATATCACGGTGAAACACAGACACGCAAATATTTGCAAAAAAAGGACAGTGAGCCCTTTTTGGAGTCAAAGTGATCAGCGGAATAAACAGATGGGATGAAACCTTCCGGGCATCAGGCTCCCGAAATGAGAAATTCCCTGAGTTCATCTGAAGAAACGTCTTCGCTCTGGAGGGTAAAGAAATGCAAAATGAAAGTGGGGGTTCAGCGTCTTTATTATAATCAAATGTTCCCGTTTTTTTGCATTTTACAACAATTGTGCCCGACGGAAGTGAAACGCAAACTGACCCGAACTGCAGAAAGAAAAAACACTTCTAAAATCCGTGCACATTTCGTTCCGGCGCGGGTTCAGCTCAGGTGCTCCTCTCGGTAAACACCGCGTCTTCCAAACTCGCCGCCAGAGTCCATTATAAAAGTCAGGGTGTCGTCAAGGAAGGAGGGGCGCGCCGAAACGAGAGAGGGAGACAAACGGAGCGCCCAGATGCAGATTAGGCTGCAGAAGATGAGGCTGTAAAAGGGATTTAATGGTAGGATGGATTAGAGAAATCCTTGTAACAATGTTAAATAATTATGGTTCCAGCCGAGATCAAAGCGCCATTGATTGAACCCCTCAAGCCTTCAGCACACGGAGTCTTGGAAAGCAAAGATTGGTAAACTGGTGCTCAGACCACTCCGGCTGCTCCAGTTAAATTGGATTGGAAATATTAGGATAGAGATGAATCCTTCAGGAGGCTTTTCGCAAAGCTTTTGTAACCGGAAATGTAGCTTGGGAGCGGTATGAAAGGTTTGATAGTGTACTGTCTCGACAGAATCATAAGCGGAGGGTGTCGCAGCTGTCTCCGCTGATACCTAAGCGTTTTAAGTAGACTTATAGACACACTTGACTGTTATATCAGCAAAGTGGAAACTTTCAGCGCGAGGCTTTCATTCAAGGATTTTATTTTTTTATTTTTTCTTCCCTGTCCCCCTCCTCTTTCGTCTTGTAATCAAGAGAATTTGGACGTGCATCACGGGCAATTCTCTCTTTGGAAAAGGAGTTTTTTTTCTTCTTCTTTTTATCTCGCTCCTCCAGGGTTTTATTCAAAGTCTTCCGACAAGTCTCACAAAAACATGAATGACACTCAGATCGCTGATACTGATGATGAAAGTCCATCATCAGCCTCTCTGTGAGTTCCAGGCCTTGAGTGATGTAAAATTAAATTGCAATCAAGGTGCTGTGTGTAAACGTTTTTTTTTTTACTTCTTCTTCTTTTTCCTCTTACAAATGCATTTGTTTCTTATGCCGGTTGCCGATGCAGGCTTTATGCATCACCTGTGTGTGTGTGTGTGTGTGTGTGTGTGTGGGCGTGTGTGTGCATGTAGAAACGACACCCTCCCCCAGCGCCACACACATATTTAATTCTCCGAATGTGTGATTATAATGATGAAATATGCAACAAGAGATTAGACAAATCACTGTACTCCTATGCCGCGTCGTCTCCATGCAAATGTGGCCACTGATCCGCTCCACTAAGAGGCTTTATGAGGGAACCTCATGGTTGTTAGTTATATAATCTAAAATAGGGCAAAATGCAATCGCTGCTCTCATCATCTGAGGAAGATGTCACCACGTTGGGTTTTCTAGTCTTGTGCGGCTCTACGTGGGCATGCAGAGAAAGCCCTCAATAAGACCATTCACTCCCCACCATTTTGTCCACATTTCAGCTCACAACGCCGTCTTTTCTCCCGTGATTGCTATTTCACACCAACTAGTGCAGCGGGACCCACAAAGGACTGTTGCTCCGCTGGAGCCGACTTACAAAGCAGGTGGTAGCTGGTGTTCCAGCGCCCCCTCCCTCCCTCCCTCCCCCCCCGATCGCCCTCCCCCGGGGGGGGACTCGACACCCGTCGCGTTTTGCTTCGGCTCGACGAAGATGTTTGTGCACACATTTTGTAGCTGAGAGGTGTGATTGTAATTGGTTGAATTTGCGACGCGCGTGTGTGTTTAGCATTAACATGGGGGAGGGGTGTAGGGGGGGGGGGGGGGGTGCATAACGTTGGGTAAACTCTGCACAACTGAAACTCCTGTGCATGTGGAGATTTTTCATTTCTTTTTCAAATAGAACTACAGAGTGCGTTTGAGTCTGACTCCGGTTTGTAGTTCTTATTCATGCGTGAATTTGTGAAAGTGCTTCAGATAGTGCTTGCTTTCCTATGCATGACTGTTTTACTTCCATCCAGGTTGGTGTCCTCACATCATTATTTTGCCTACCCCATCCCACTCAGTAACACACTCTAACGCACAAATACACACACACAGGTACAGCCTTCAAACTGATAGGTATTGATATATATATATATATATATGATAGAGAGAGAGAGAGAGGGGTGGTGGTTTGTGGGGTTTGGCCCCGCTTGTCAAGTGAATTAAAATACCAAATAATAGCTATAATAACGATAATAAAAAGTTCATAAAAAATGGCATGTTCCTCCCTGATTGTGCGGGTGTTGTGGTATTCAATTATGCAATTTTCATTGGCATATTAATCATCTTTTCAACAAACAAGCCGCCGTTAATTAAAGCAAAGCATGGATAAAGACGTGTTGCCGGATCATCACTCCGTTTATCACCGCGCGCAGACCCAGCAGTTAAGTAAATTCAGGCTGTGAGACGAATTTCAATGGTCTCCATGTTCCTTCCTCTCTGTGTGTGTGTGTGTGTGTGTGTGTGTGTGTGTGTGTGTGTGTGTGAGGTT
Source organism: Pungitius pungitius (assembly GCF_949316345.1). Classification (NCBI taxonomy): domain Eukaryota; kingdom Metazoa; phylum Chordata; class Actinopteri; order Perciformes; family Gasterosteidae; genus Pungitius; species Pungitius pungitius. The sequence goes on from NC_084910.1 coordinate 4,798,606, forward strand.
ACCGGTGTATCTATGCGCGCTGTGTTCGGAGGTGTGGCTGGAGACAACGTGACGTTGAGAATGACTGTTGTTGTTTAATACAGACAGAATAATTGGTGTGGCAGGCCTCTCTTTGATCATGCCCCCCCCCTCCCCCCCTTTTTTCCTTTTGGCAGATTTGAACGGCCGCCGTTCTGATTAGCCCGACTGACTCCAGTTGAATGGATGTAGATTTTTCTTTTTCCTCTTTGCCTCTCAGTCACCACAACTGAGTGGGTGGAAGAGGCTGGTGGAGGAGGCAGGTGGAGCCAGCGCCCCCCCCCCCCACCCCCACCCCACCCCCGCCCCCATCCCTACTCACCTTTGCGCCTTTTGCTCGTTGGTGGGTAAGATATGGGCTCCTCTAATCATAGCTCACTGCCTCTACTGTCATTCAGTCACTAAATAGAAGTGTACCTGTGTGTGTGTGGGGGCGGGGGGGGGGGGTCTGGTGAGCCCTTGGGTTTCCCCCAGCAGGAAAAAGAAGTGGAGGTACCCGCAGACACTGTCGCTCATTGTGGAGCAACTTTATCAGCGCACGGCAAACTGGAGGGGCCGCTCCTCTCTTAACTTAAACATCTTCGGGGTTTGAAGCACTCGGCTACCCCAATGTGGACCTGAAAAAAGGCATCCAGCCCCCCCACCTCCCCCTCCATGAGAAAAATCACTCCTCATGGAGAAGAAAATCTTGTTTCTGCTGTGTTAGCTCAAATCTGAATGCACTCAAACAGACTGTTGCACTGGAGCGAGATTCAACACTCCTTCGCTCACCACCTCCGAGGGAAGGAACGAAGAGAGAGAGATGATGGAGCAAGACAGAGAGAGAGAGTGAGGATGGCGGGGAGCAGGAAAAGAGAGATGGAGGTGGAGGAGAGAGAGAGAAAAAGTCAAAAACCTCCACATAACAATGCCAGAGAAAAATCAGAACATTTTCCACCGAAAGATGGGCCATTTCCAAATCCTTGTGCCCTATCAGACAAATTAAAGTAAATCAAGCATGAAATGAAGCAGAAGAGCCCGGAGATAAGGCTCCTTTAAGTCGTTTACAGATTAGGACGGAGAGAGAGAGAGAGAGAGGGAGAGAGGGAGAGGTGCATCTGGTCTCTGGCAGTGAAGGAGGCTAGTTTCTCATTTCACAATAGGCGCCTGTGTATAGGATTACTCTCCCCTGTCACCGACATGAGGAGCAGTGGGGGAATAGACGTCCACAAAAATGCGTTTGAATGTGTCCCACCAGAAAACGTCTCCCACCCCTAAAAAAAAAAAAAGAACCTCTCCGCGAAGGGGCCAGATGTGACAGGCGATAACCCGGCGGCCCTCGGCCCCGGTGTGCCGCTCCGATTTGGCTTTTGTTATTTTCTCTTCACCTCCTTTTCCTCGTGCTCAAGTGGCCTCATCGCCGCCAAGGCTTAAGGAGGGGGGGGGAATCCAACGCATGCGGGATTGGCCGATCCCACGTCACGTGATTCTACGGCTGTCAGCTCCTGGGTGCATGTGAAGCACACCTCAGATCGGGTTCCTTTTATTTATGTGGGGGCGGGGGGGGGTCGCGGGGTCTGCTCTCGAAATGTGGTTTTGTTCCACTGTCGCAGTCGCTCTGCAAACTGGGTTGTTCAGCATGTTCTATTTAACTGTCTTACAGCAACAGATTAATTGCTGTTTTATTTTAGTGCTCGCAAATAATCCAAACATTATTACGGAGCTAGTTGCTCATGGGGTGAGCAATGTTGTACAGTGCACACACACACACACACACACACACACACACACACTTCTCGTTCCTGCATGCACACAAACGCAAGGAACTAAACCACCCTCTTCCTCTACCACGCATGCACACGCATGCACACGCAGGGCGAGGGGTGCGCTGCGCTTTGATGCCGCTGGTGGGGCTCTCTCTGGGGTTTTGTTTCAGTCCCTGTGCGTATCTTTCCGGGGAGCGATGAGAGGTGGCCTCGTCCGCGGCCCCGCGCAGCTCGCTCTCTCTCTGGAAGCGCCGACCTTGACCTTCCCGGGGCCCGACTCTTCGGTTTAGCTCGTCTATCGCGCTATCTCCAGGCATTTTAAAAAAAATACTCCTGAAACTCAACGATTTAACCCGCTTTTACGCTGTTAACATCAAAACTGGATGAGAGGAAAAAAAAAAAGAAGCTTAATCCATCTTATCTGTTGACTGTCAAACTGCTCCGGCTAAAACCTACTCACAAAAGACAACTAGGTCACCCAGGGTAGAAAAAAAAACAGAATTCCCCCGTTACCCAGGGGAAGTTGCAGCCTGGTAATTGACTCGGGACGAGATTTAGGAGCACTTTAAAAATAGTCACTTCTTGATTTAACTGCAGGTCTTTACCGAAAAGTTGCTTGTTTAGGTGTCTCACCGCCCACTCCCATCCTCTGCCTACATTCCCTTCCAACTATTCCACGTCACGCTTTGTGGTACACACTTTATTTATGACGACAGACAAAACAGCGACTTCCTCCTTGCAGCTAAGGTCGTAGCCCCTGTTATCCATCCTGCGTCTCAGATACATGCGCCCAACCCCCCCCCCCAACGCACAAACCAGCTATTGCTCATTCATCCTGACACCCTCAGGTGCAGTACTGTCCCTTTGATGGTGTTGAAATTTTAAGAAAAGCATTTAAAATTGATCAGATTCCAGCACGAGTGGCGTGCGTCCTCTAGATGTTGCCGGCTGATACGCTGCTATCTCGCAGCGAGGACAGTCATCCGTTAGGTTGGGCTGTCTCCCTTTACATGCCATCAATAGAGCACTGCGGCGCTTCTCCAAAGACGGATGTCTCGGAGATGGTTGTCGGCGAGCCGGCTGCTAACTTGGCCTTGTTTTTTGTTTTGTTTTTGCGATCAAGCGGCCGCTCTGGCAGATGGTGTATTTCAATTGTTCAATGACACCCAGCCGACGGGACCAGGTGCACCGCGGGGACCGGGTGCACCGCGGGGACCGGGTGCGCGGCTCAGAGTTCGGGGGAGGGACACGCGCACGGCAAGACCTCTTATTGTCTTATTAGGATCCTTATGAACACTGAGACCAGTGCCCCCATAGGGGTCGTGCCCACAGTGGACGATTCCACGCATTGGCAGTCCACTCCTCACTCTGTGGCAATGCGGGGCGTAGTGCGCCGGCTATGCAGCGAGGTGGAGAGCGAGCGGGTGGAGGTCGGGGCGGGTGCGCATGCAGCTCGTCAAAGGCCCCCGGCAGACCTGCACACAAGGTTCTGCCTTTTCATCAAAGGAAAAGTGTTTGCTTTCCGCCAGAGACTTGGATGAGAAGATTGATAGCAGTCTTTTATCTGCCAGTTAGATACATGGCAGCAGCCAGTTAGGTTAGCATAGCACAAAGACAGCAAACAGGAGGGAGCATAATGTACCATCCGGTCCTTTAGAGCTCGCTAATTAGTACCTCATATTTCACCTGTTCCAGCCCTAGAAAATTGAAGTCTAAAAAAAAACAAGCATTTTTGTAGGTCCGTGAGCCAAACAACTTTTACTGGTAGAGGCTGTTGCCTGGCAACCAGCAAAACATGTTGCATGTTACTGCTCAGAGCCAATAAACTCAAATTAACCTTCTTTAAATATCCACGCTTTTTTAAACATTTTGAGAGAAGATATATCAAATTAAGCTGTGACTTTAAGGCAGGGCAAGGAATTTCCTCTTACTGTTATGCTGAAATAAGTCAACCTGGATAGCTCAGTGTAGCTAGCTACATTAACGGGGAGCTACATTGAGCTAAGAGGGTAAAATGGTCTGTTTTTGTCGCCATAAGAGATATTACAGAAATACAACTTTTTAAAAACATTATCATAGAACATAAGTGTTTCTGTTGGGCGATGGGGCGGAAACATGTTTTCTTAGCTCCGCCCTGGAAAACAATCCTTTGCAGGAATTATTGAGTCCTTCTGCAACGACCTGGTGGGAGTCAACCATTCCCCCCCCCACCAAATCCCTCCCCAACCCCCTGCTGCGCCTGTTTGGAGGGTCACAGCTAAAATGCCCTAATCCAATCCCTTTGGCTTGTTTAACTCTTTCACCCCCCCCCCCCCCCCCCCCCAAAAAACCTTCCACAGCGTAAAAAGCCAAACCTGAAGGCGTAAGTCCTGCTTCCATCCCCTCCCCCTTCTCACATGACCGAACGCATGTGGTTGGCAAGCCTCTCCCCCCACTGTTCAGGGCCAGAAGCAGCCAGTCAGGGCACGGGAGATGGAGGAGGCTGAGGAAGGAGATGCCGGTGGTGGGGGTCCTCGCCTGCTTTAAAACAAGCGCCTTTCTCCGAGATAAAAGTGTAGGCTGTGGGTTATAAATGATGCATTTTGCTCACCAGGACCTGATAATAGCAGATGGGTATGTGTGGCGAGGGAAGGGGGAGTTCATCGTTCCCTTATCAAAGCGCTGTGACATTTCTCCTTCAGCTGTAAAATTTCATATCACATATCTGCTTTAAAGATGTGGCACCTTTTGTTGAACTGATACCGTGCATTCCATTTCACCCCATATGCCTCTCTCACGGTATATTAATTTATAGCCCATTTGCGGGCTCTATAACGCGGCCTGTCGCTGGAGATGACTGGGATTCAGTGGGACATCTGTGAATTGCCACGCACAGGTTATTGAACTTTGAACAGCAGGCATTTATTTGCTTTGATTCAAAGGTAATACTCGATATCAAGAGGGTCTCCCGCCTTCTGAAGCTCAAGCACGTTTTGCCCACTTGTCTCCGGTGATGCCGTTCTTTGTTTCCCCACAATATCCTCCCTCCTTGTTAATATGCTCAAGATAACTGGGGAAAAAAAGGTGAAGTAAACCAAAGCTTTTTTTATTGCGTATCGGGTAATGTCTTTTCCTTGAAGCTGGTTCTTTGAACTTGTTGGAGATGCAATGTTGCAAACGGCTCAAACGCATCTATTTCTTTAACAAATGTTAATCAGCGGGAGCAAGTCGATGATGTCATTTGTCATCTGTGACCTTTCGCAGAGACCTCACTCTGTGCCAGAAATTGTATTAAGCAGAAATTCCAAGTGATGTACATTAATAGAACCACAGGGAAATGTGACTCTATCATTGCATTTACAAGAATTAAGGTAATTCAGTTCCAGTCTTTAATCAATATCTTAATATTGTGTTATATATATTTATTTAGTATTGGCGGGGGGGTTCCCAAGACAAATTCCAATGGAGATCACAATATTTCCCATGATATACCAAACTTCTTGGGATATCATGGGAAATATATAATATTTTCCCATTAGATGTATTGTGTGAGTTTGTCCTAGCTTTGAATATGCTAAAAACCAACAGGTGATAATCAAATGTTTTTTTTCCCAACCTTAAAGGAAATAAAAGATGAAACTGCATGTCGTATTCTATCTAATTGTAGTTGAGGTGTTTTTAGGGTCTTCTTCTATATGTCGTGCTGGCACCCTGCCACTGAAGCCTTATTCCTCCACACCAGAACAGAAAGGAACGACAGGACACACATTAACAAAATCAAAAAAACCAAACAGATGCCAGCGTGGAGCATCTCGGGTGTTATCTGAGGAGGATCTCCACACACAAAGGGACATTCATTGGTCTGCCAAGTATCTGTGCAGTGCAGGAACAGACCCTAGAGTCTAGCGACAGATGATGATCTTATCGAGGGACGGGGTGGGGCGCAAGGGGGTGAAGGCGGCGGAGAGGGTTTGGTGGGGATTTTGGAGGAGGGGGGGGTACAACCCCACACCGTGAGCTTGGTGCGCCCGATGCGTGTGGCATTTGAGGATTGGACAGCGTGGAATTGTTGAAGAGGGAGCTGCTTTTTTTGCAAAATCACCCACGTAAGATGCTATCAACATGACTTCGTATTGAAGCCACGTCAGTATCTTGGTAACAGCCGTATATTCCTTACTACCTGTAAATGCTAATCTAGCGAACGTACAGGCAGTGCACGGAGGGAAGTCATTATTCATCCACGGGGTGTTTTTGTGGAGATCTTCCACCAGTTTCTGCAACAGATGTGACAAGCCATCTGTGAGCCAAGGTCCTCGGGCAACATTTGGTGGGAGATGCGCACAACTGGCACCTAAACATGGCGGAGCACAAACCGCACAAATTGAATCGTATCCCCTTGTCGTCGTCATTCCCCCCTCCCTCTCCTCCTTGCACCTACATTACCCAGGAGCCCCAACCCCTTTTTTTTTTTTTCTTCATTCCGAGCACCCGGGAAAAACAAAAGGGTAAAGGAAAAGGAATGGGAATCTTTGGCTTGGAGATGGCTTGTGCTGTTTGTCAAGCGGGGCTAAACAGGAACTTGCGTCCAAGCGGTTAAAGGCCGCGGCTCTTATCTGAGGACAAACAGAATGCATCAAGCGGTGGCTGTTGCTCTCCGTGATGACGACCAGCTGTGCACCGATGTTTAATTATTTCTCTGTAATGAGCTTACCCACCTTCCACTGCAGCACGCAGGAAGACAGGATGTAACGACAGGAACACTGGAGGGGGGGACGGAGTGGAGAGAAAGAGCGAGATAACGCTCGATAATCTTCCTCATGTGCCCATTCCAAAAATTGTGCCTGCGTTTTCTCTCCCAATATGACTTTGTGTTTAGACCGAGGGTTGCTGTTGCAGAGATATCTTTTTCTTTTTTCTTCTTTTTTTTTTTATCTATCTTCGACAAAGATTTGGTCAAAAAGGTGAATTTCTTTTATGGGTGACATTTTGCTTTTTTTTTTTGCTGTCAGCGGAGTGACCACCACCGCCGCCGAGTATATGATCAGCGAGGGCGTTGTTTGTGGCGGGTAGCCACGACCAGGCGATCATGTTTATGCATGCAGAGGAGCACATAAGCGAGCATTTCCATATGAGCACAACAGACGAACACAATGGCCCGCCCGCAGATACACGGCTGATATTTACACAGTGGAACTGGGCTGAATAGGTCATTATGCGGCACGCGCATCAGAAAAGTTCAGCGATCACTTCTGCCCATTCAGAATGCCCTGAATACTTATTAGCCACGCGTGCAAACAAATAGGTTAGAGGCACACTATGTTAACAACTCGTCGGGTTTTTTTGAATAATAAAACACGGGGACCGTTTGGCTGGCTCGGTAGTCGGTGGCTTAGCTTCCTGCTAGAGTTTCAGTCCTTCCTAAAGGCAGCTAACCAAGAACCTCTGGCCCCCCAAAGATCATTCCGTTGATCAAACGGTCACAAAATAATTTTAAAAAGCTAAAAACGTCACTCTGTCCTGATAGAAATGTCTCTGTTTGAGTTTTTTTAGTCTAGAAAGTTCATAAAATCAGAACTTGTAGTTACAGATGGCTGACTCTTCACAGATCTTTGGGTTGTCAAGGCAACATGCACACCTCCATCCTCCATGTGCACAAACATACACACACAGGGAAACCATGTCACGGCCTGCTATGGGGGTTTATCATAACTATTTGATGCATCACCATGCTTGAAAAGAGTACACTGAATCTAAGAGATAAGATATGGGAGGGGAGGGGGGGGGGCGGTGGTTGTAACGGCGCTATCCGGTTTCACCGTTAATTAGCTGGAGCTCTGCACAGCACTAACAAGGGCCCAGCCTTCCCAGAGCAACACAAATAGGCCTGCCACTGGCTGCTCTCGCCAGCCAGCAGCCTGCTCTGTCTCACAGAGATTATCTCAGCCCAAGACACCTTTCAAATAAGGTTAGCGCGCCATGTGTCTGAGGAACACCATCAGATGGATGCTCGCCTCGATTTGCTTATCCGTTTAGGGAAGAAGAAAAAAAGAAGCTTGGCTTTAACCTTGACCGTTTACCGCTCGGCTCCGAGGCGATGATGGGATGTAGGTTTGGGGGGAGACCACTGAGTGAACGTCACTGTGATTTAATGTGGAACTGTGTGTGCTTCAGAGATGGCTGACGGCTTTGGCCTCTGGTGTGTGTTTCCTGTCCTTTTTCAGGAGAGCTGGATGGCTTCCTTAAAGACGGCGAGCGCCGTATCCACAGCCGGCAGCAGCTCCCTGTGGGGACGACATGGGGACCCTTCGAGGGGAAGATTGAGATGAGCACCGACAGCACTACACTGGTATGTCCTCGTTCCACTCAACTGCTGTATCATTTTTACATTTCTCGGCATCACTGTTAAATATTAGCCAACCGTAGCAGGACAGGCTTACAACACAATGATTGCAAATCCCTGGATGAGATAGTGTGGGGAGCAGAAGTTACTAAATGCACGGGGATTTGAGAAGAAATCAGCACAACAAATCTTATCACACGGCACATCTTTCCTGCGACCTTTAAAGTACCCAATACAGACTGCTGAGCTCGAGGCTAGAAGCTAACAGTGCTACCAGTGCTAACAGCACAAACACACAGGGGAGTTTGGGTTACACCATACAGGGAGTAGGGGGGGGGCATGTTTGCTGTATATGTAAATGCTCTCAGTCCCCTAAAGACAACCCTTTACAGAAAGTAGCCGATCACCGCTAAGAGGCCACAGCGTTTGGTCTTCATCAATGTCGTGCAATGCTTTAAACTTTAAAAGAGAAACATCAATCAAAAGCTCGAGCTGAGTAATGTGATCCCTTCTGGTAGTTCTAGGTCCGGGGTGCCCAACGGGGTGAACAACAATTCATATTCAAAGCGAGTGAAAGGAGCATCGCTGTAATCCGGGCGAGAACAAATGACGGTTTGTGTTGCAAAGTGCAGCGCCAACCTGTGTGAAACCTTTACTACGTTGTTGAGATCAGTTCCTCATCCCCAACACGCCGTCCAGTAGGAGGATTTTCCATCATTTGTGGAATTCAGCTGAAGAAAGTGGTTCGGCACTCAGTCCTCTGACCTCGACTAGACAGTCCCCCCCTTCAGTGTAACACACGCCAAAGTCAGTGTGCTTTATCGCAAGATGTATAATGAGGCATTCTTTATACGGCGATATATAATTGGATGCGCTGAAGCACTGTTGAAAAAGGTCAAACTGTCCGATGAGTAAAAAGGACAAAGCAGGTCATGCTACATTAAAAGTTGATGTGGACAAACTTTCACAAACTTATAGCACGAATGATGTCTTTATTAATGACTTGATTCAATCACTTAAATGAACTAAAGAACCGTCACCGTTTACAAACTGTGCCCAATTAAAAACTGTTTGTTGGACTAAAGGCATGGTTAAATGAATTGATTTGGTCAATCTTTGCCTCTGGCAGCCATGGGCACACGATTGTCCATCTAAAGAGCGCATTAATGACGATTCCCATGACATTCAGACCCATTGAGGTGGCTCTCCTGGGACCCAACTGCCCCGCTTTGAAGCGCATCCATTTCAACCACTTAATCTGCATATTTCATGACAAACCACTTTAATTGGTGGATTTTGAGCTGCGTCCAGGCTTCAACTGGAAAGAAGTCGCAATCCATTATTTTTGATGTTCCCCTGCACACGGCGGCCTTCATGTCTCCTGTTTCAGAGGCTGCCGTTGACCCGAGCTCCTCCACGGGCTCCGCACCCCGCTCTGCATCCCGATTCATTAAGAGACTCCTATTAAAACGGCACCCGAGCTCACATTCATCCTGTTGAGAAACACAAGGAGAAGAATGTGAGGATTGTTCGTGCTCGGAGACCCCCCCCCCCCTCCCCTCCCCTCCCCCTCTCGTGCCCCCACCTTAAACTTGGCTAAATCATTTTCAGAGCAGTTTCTCAACTGTTTTCTAAGCTCCCCTCGCGGTTTTGAAGTCATCAGTGGCTTTCAATAACCCGGTCCGTATTATAGCCATGAAATATGGCTCCTCGGTAAAGCCAGTTATCCTTGGGCGGAAAAGTGATTTGCCAGAGCAACACCTCGAGTTTCTACCCAAAGCAACACACTTCCATATTCCTTTTTTTTCCGTAGATTACTCCAGCAATCTTTTCATGAATTTCCCTGAACGGCGTCCGGTACCAACCCTTCAACCGTCTCTCCAACGACCCCCGCGGACTCTCGCGGAAAACGATCTTCTGAGAATCTCCCTGTGCTCTTCTTCCCGACACAAACTTTACAAACGAACGGGCCATCCGAGCGAGTTGCATACTCTGATTGTGCCTCTTGGCTAGAGCGTTACGTTCTTAACTAACTGCGCTCGGGGGAATTCATCCAGATCCTCCTCGGGTTGTTTTAAGCAAGCAGGTGCCGGTCATCACCTGTAATAGGCTGTGGAGGGGTTACAGAATGTGCCAAACCTCCCTCGCAATTAAAAGCCAAGGAAGACGCTTTGGCACGTTGCCTTTAAGGATCTCATGTGTGTCTATTCCCCCCCCCCACCCCCCACCCCCCGGGGGCCCCTCTCAGTGCTTTGCCCTCCTCCTCTCCTAAGTTTCATCTCTCCACCGCGGTTCTGGCTGTTAGCAGCGTCTCACTATATCTCATTAAAGGCCTAGGTCAACCCAACTCGTAGGTTTTTGTTTTACCAAGCCGGCTTTCATGGTTCAGTGTAACTTTTTACGTTGTTTCACAGACGCAAAAAAAAGGAGCCGGGGGAACAATCGGCCGATTCCTCGTATTTAGGCGCGTCGCGGGGGAATCATCTCACTTACCGCAGTGTGGTTGTTTTGTTTTTAAATTAAGACTCCAGTTATTGAGCCGTTGCCTTGTTAAAACATGCAGCCCGTCGGCCCCACCCGTAGTGCGGAGCTGCATTTATCTCAAGTTATTTCCGTGGGAGGCGAGGGAGTTGTGCACAGCTTCCAACGAGGACGCGTCATGACGGGGGGGGGGGGGGGGGGGGGGGAACAAACCCTGACGCCTCACCTGGAGACGGGGGAAGAAGAGTAGAAAGAACAGATGTGCAAGTGAGCAGAGAAAGAAGAAGAAGAAGGAGGAGGAGAAGAAGAGGCCAGATGTGTGTCAAGGCGACCATTACTGCGAAGCGGGGTCAGAAGGCAGGCAGAAAGTGTTTGAGGTAGAAATACGGCTCATCGCTTCAGCTAGGAGGCACTCTCACTCATTCTTATGAAGTGTGACCTCCACACACTATTAAATCTCCTTTTACTCTCTTAGCTTTTCGTTTTTTCTTTTTTTCTTTTTATAAACCATGGAGGTGAATGAATTACCCGAAGGCGGCCAGGTATATGGCGGGAGCGGCACCTCTCCCCTGAATGAAACACATGACCCACGCGCTGAGATATTGATATGTCCTCTCTGAAGTCAAATCTATTTCACTCCTTCGTCTAGGCGCGTCATTTCAGATACGACTTTTCAGAGGTCAGGCTATTTTTGTCGAGATATCTGCGGCTCCTTTTCTCGATCCTTGGCCCAACGCCCGGAGAGAGCGCCCCAAAGTGCAACGTCTCCTCAAATTGTCTCATAGTAAGGAATGAAAGTTGCTTTTTGCATTAAACTGCAGCCGGAGCTCTTTAGGAACAGGGCATGTGTAGGTCCGATGGAGGGTGTGTGTGTGTGTGTGGGGGGGGGGGGTGTTCTGCTGGTCCCTGCAGGCAGCGAACGGTGGAAGAAAGGCCTCAGTACCCGGCCCCCCCAGGAATGATGGACGACGCCGCAGAAAGAGCGCCGAGCACAGCGGCAGGACGGCCACAGAGAGAGAGAGAGAGAGAGGGAGTAGGCAGGGTAAAACAGAAGGGGGGGGGGGCATGACAGCGATAGGGTCGCATCTCCACCGTTTATCAAAGAGCAAAGCAGATTTCACAGCTGATGGGTCGGCCGTGGCAGGTCTGCAGAACCCAGGGGCATCAGTCTGGCGTGAGGCGCCGTAGTTACAGACCTGGTAACATATCACATGCGCTGTACCGTGGTCTTTGCCCTTCTCAGAGCACATGCAGATTGGAGAGGTTTGGAGTCGATATATAAACCGGTTTCTCCGTGTAATATCTTTTAAAGACAACAGCAAAGGGATGTAAGGCAGCCGAAACGAGGACACGACAGAAGGGTCTTAGCTCCATCGACAGACAGAGACCGGAGCCTGAGCCGAGGACTCTGTGGCGAGAGAAGCAACGAGGCCATAAGAACAAGCGAGCTTGAGAGGGGGAAGAAAAAAGAAGAATAAACCGCCCAAGAGTTGGCGCTTGTGCGGCTGTCGTCAGCTGCTTCCTCCGCCCTCGATCCTCTTCCTCCTCCGCCGCCGTCTGACTGATGGAGCTGCCAGAGTGCCGTCTCATCCCTCACTTCTCTCACTGATCAATCAGACCATTAGACTCCAATTACAGCCCCGGCCCCGGTGCAGGTGAGCGACGAGCACAGTCAGGCTGCCGACGACGCCTCCGCCCCGGCTTCCTCGCGCTCTCCTTCTCTCTCTCTCACTCTCTCTCTCTCTCTCTCCCAAATTAACGCAAATTAATAGTGACACTCAGACATAAATGTCTGCGACGGAAGGGGCTAAATTAACAGTCTGGGTCGAAGCTATTGAGTAGCAGGTGTCTTTTTAAAAGAGGTAATTACCTACGTCGGACAGGACCGGGAGGCTGCGGTTTTGCCTGGAGTGAGAGGCCCCGGACCCGGTGAGCCTGGCTCCCTTTGTAGGTGTTAATAATTGATTGGGAGGCGAGCTATTAATGAGCAGCAGATTTAGAGCTCGGTTGTAAATGTGTGTTGATGAGGGTGTTGCCGCCTCTCGTACAATGCCTTACCAATGCTAATTACCGGGGCTTAGTCGAGGTGCACTGTAATGAGCCTGGATTGTGGTCTGCCTGTGTTTTGGGGGCCTTTTAGTCCAAACGACATGGTAATTGTAATGCATAAAACTCCAGATCAAGATCCATCAGGTTTAATCTTTTCCTCCATCTTCAACATACTTGTTTTGCAAGAGCTTATAATGAGCAAATGGTTCAGGATCCCAAAACATATAGGCAATGATTTGCCTATAAGCCAATAATGTATTGTGACTCATTTAGTCATAACACAATATCAATACATCGCCCTTGAATGAAAAGTCGTCAATACATAGATGTGATAGGTGGAATATCCTCCACATGTGCTACCTTTTAGTCGGCCGTTTTGAATTGCTTCTGATACAAACACAAAATTCGTCTGAGTCTACTGCTTGCTCATGTGCACATCGTGTCTGGGGTGTTTGTGTGTGTGTGTGTTTGTTTTGGGTAGTGCGGTACGCGTGGGAAGTATGTGTGCGAGTGCGTGCTGTGTTTTTTGGGGGCTGTGAACAGAGAGCTTCAGCTTGTAGACTACAGACGAGCAAAAATGTCAAGATACTGTCCCAATTTTCCCCTGGAATAGAGAGAGGGAGAATAGGAGGGAGGGAGGGAGGGAGGGAGGGAGCAGTGCAGTTATTGTGTAATGCAGTAAGAATATGTGCCTTTGCAACTCCCAAAAAAAGAGGCTCCAGAAATGTTTGAGTCAATCACTCCAGACATTTATCTCATCCCCCTTTTCTTTTTGCCTCCCTCCCCAATATGTTTATTGTTAGCTACCCCGAAACTTTAACAAGTGGCGGCGAATTTTTCTGTTTCAGAAATTATTATTTTTTCTTGTCACTGCTTCATTAATCAAGAGGAGGCATTCTGAAAAATGTTTTGTTTTGGAGGCTGCAATCTATTTTGTGTGTTTGCGCGCGCACGCGTGTGTGTGTGTGTGTGCGTGCGCGCCCATGTGTGTGTGTGTGTGTGTGTTGTAGTTAATCTGCGCCCGTGGCAGGTTTCCCCTCCGAAACGCAGCGCTAAGCAGCGGTATCGCAGGCCTATTGTTGTAGCCTCTGTCATAGCAAGGAGAGCCTGATGCAGGCCTGGGCTCGGCTGATAAGGAAAAGAGGATTCAACATGGCTGGAAAGGAGAATCAGTGGGACTTGAGAGTGGAGTACGGATGGGGCAGATGCGCTCGCACACACACACACACACACACACACACACATGCGTTCAGAACCATGCACACACAGTCACACATGAGTCAACACACACACACGCACACAAATCATCACCATCATCACACTGGCACATGCCCAGGCAATTATTTACAGTAACATCCAATTACATATGCAAGAAGGCACCCCAGGATAGGACCTCTGTGTAGCGTAGATGCTAAAGCACACACACACACACACACACACACATCACGCACAATGCACACACACAAACGAGCAAACCATTCAATGGACAAAAAAAAAGATTTTTTTAATGTTCGTGTTTAAAGGTGGTCCGTGCTTTATATCTCCAAGTCCCACTGTCTTGGATACAGGGTTGTTTTTTGGATTGTTGTTTTTCATAACACCAGACACTATCAGGACTAACAGGATTTGAATTTCTAGCGTTGGACACACAAATAATTTTGGCACAAAGAATGTGGCTCCGTCTAATGAAATAATGGGCCCAAATTTTAGGCGGAGAACCAATTTGTGATTGCATGCATCAATTATTTCTTGGGTTTAAACCAATATCAGAGCTGGGGTCTCTTCAGATGGCTAAAATGGTAATTATCTGGCGCAGCTCCCCCTCCTCTCGCGGAATCATCCATGTACAGTGCCAGTCAAAAGTTTGGACACACTTTTTCATTCAATTGAATAGTAACATTTTCACCAGTAATGTATTTATTGACTGCATTTATTGATGATTTTCATGTTTGCGCAAATTGGGCTGAACGATCCCTTCACGCTTTGTAGCCCAGATCAAGGTGTCGACGTCCGTCTGGGGGGGTGGGGGGGGGGGGGCAGATGGATTGCAGGCTGTGGTGGAAAGAAACTCAGCACCACTGTTTTTTGTTTGATTTATGGCCGTACACATTTATTTCCCGAGCCGCGCTCTTTCAGGAAGTCACTGCTCCTTGTGTTTAGCCACCAAGCACTCAGTCAGTCGCCACGCTCAGACAGCTATTACGGCCTCGGCCGGGCTCCACTGTTTGAGAGATAATGCATGGTTGACTTGATCTACAAGGGGACCTGACATTTCGCCCGTTCCTTACCTCACAACGCAAGTACACCCGAACTGATATGGCAGGTCACAACAGCCCCCCCCCCCCCCCCCCCCACGATAAGCAGAGCAGGACTCACTGATTTGCTTAGCTGCCTGGTTTCCCTCAAACACGCCAAGGATGCAGTGATCAACACACATTGAACCATTCAGGGCTCGCCACGTTTATGATGTTGGAGGCGAGAGCTGTTTTCTTCAAATGGTTAGAGCCTATGTAATAACACGTTACGGAGTCATCCATCCATCCATCTTCAAACTGCTTATCCTGTACTCAGGGTAACAGGGGGGGGGGGTTGGAGTCTGTCCCAGCCAACTTCGGGTGAGAGACTGGGTACACCCCGGATCGGTCGCCAGCCAATCGCAGGGAAACACAGAGTCCAAGGACCTTCTTGGTGTGAGTGCACCACATTAAACACTGGTTATAAACTTTGAAAATACAATGTCATCACATTGTCATTATATTTTCTGCAGAACGTGTATCCTTTTACTTGACACCGCACATTTAGCTGTAACGGGTTGTTGGTCTATTGCTACTTGCATGTACGGTGGAAATGCACTTATTGTATGTCGCTTTGGATAAAAGCGTCAGCTTAATGACATGTAATGTAATGTAAAGTAGCGGGTCTGAATGCTTCCTGTTTCTTGTTATGTGCTGTAAAGCAATGTCTAAACGCAACTTATTTTTGTGTAAATGAGGCTACTGTCGGAAACATCCACATTTTCAATTCCGTACATGCAGAAATGCTAACGGTGCTTTCATCCAGTCATTTATTTATATTCGATGCCACTCTCTGTGTGCAGCAGGTAGATTGAGATAAGATGAGCGTGCGTTATTGTGCAGATTTCACAGTAAGGGAACATTGCTCATGTCGCTGTGCTGACATGAATGGCTCCATCCTCACAGAAGATGTGACCGTTCTACTGTCAACAGACAGGCTGCTGTCCTCCTGCAGCAGAGCAGGACCAGCGTCGGCTGAAAGGCCCTTCACACAACTCTCTGGGAGCCTTGACACTCCTGAAGCACTGTGAGCTTTGGTTATCTCCAGACTGCGGTGATCAGAGGGGGGAGGCGCTTCTTTAGCTGATGTGCATTGACAAGAAAAAGGAGCGAAGCTGGGCCTCAGACCGTCGTGGAGCTCAGGACCGCCCGTCCTCATGCAGATCGCCTTGTTTCACGGCGCGCAATATGTCTCCCCGAACGAGGGACTCTCCAACACTTGAATACACGGCGGAGCGCTGTTGCACCAGAGGCTCAGGAGAGGGAGGAAGACGAGGCAAGAAAAGAGAAACAAAGTCTGAGTGGTGCCAGCTGCTTTGCCATCTGTCACTCTCATGGCTGCGCTGGTGATACGTTGAAATAACTTTCTTGAAAAAGTGGTGCCGATAATCCCCCGATTGTTTCCATTTTCCAACCCGGTAGTCCTGGTTACGCTCCCAGGGCCAGAGTGAGCCACATCCCTCTCCATTCAATGTAAAGTTACAGTTCTCCATGTTTAGCAACCGTATACTACTCAAAGTGAGAAGCATTGTCGCTCCTCGAAGTCCGGCCGCTCTCCCCCCCTCGTGGGCGCGTGCAGCGTGGGAAGCAAAGGGGCTTTCGCCTGCTTCACCTCCTCCAGATAGTGGAAAGACCGCCACCCTACGGGGAGGCAAACCCCTGCTGGTGGACCTTGATAAGTCCTCGCCGTCCCCTGTCCTGGCCTTAGCCCTCTGATCCTCAGCCTAGTTGGATCGGGGCCAACCAAAGAGCGAGCTCTGTCAAAACCCCTGCGTAGGAACAAGCGAGCAGATCACAATTCAAGTCCTTCGACGGAAAAAAAAAGAAAGGAGAAAAAAAAAAAAAAAAAGGTTAGCATTGATGATAAGAAAGCCGATAGGTGCTGGAGGAGATGAAGGTCTGGACAGTGTTCATTCGCTCCCTGGTGGTCCGGCAGCACCTCATTAGATGGATGTGTATGAGGCTGTCAAAGCGGGAATATTATACCGCGGGGTCGTCGGCAAACTAATTGGGTAACAAAGACCATTTCCAGCTCGAGAAACCATCTTTTAACAGTGAGCGTGCTGAGGCTCTGATAAGGGAGTTCACATCTAATGCATTTAGCGAGGGCCAAGTTCACCAACTTTATCTTATTTACTTAACTGGGTGTAAATATTGTGGGCCTTTTTTGCAGCGGATTTAGCCAGACCTCTCTGAGGTGCCCCCGGGGATCAAACTATTGCGCACTGCAGCATTATGTCGACGGTCAGGTGGTATGCAAATCAAACATACCTTTGTGTCTTTCGTCGTTAAAACAAAGTGACACGTTTCCTCTCTTTGTTCTTTGTCCTGTTATTTTAGTTATTATTCCTTACACGGCCATATTGGTATCAATATGTTATTTGCATATAAAATGTCTCTTGAAATCTAAAATCACATCCAGATGCTATTCTAATACATCGTGAAACTCCACCAGAGGAGAGAGGGGAGTTCAAAAGAATATTAAAATCCAATACCTAGAGGGGTGCACAGGGGTTTATCTAAAGTCAGGGGCTTTATTCAAGCATCATGCCTGCTATTTTATTGTTTGTCTTTATTTGCTGCCTCCGACTGATCCTAGTCTTCGGCGTGTGTTTATGAGAGCAGGGATTTGTTGTGACCCCATTGACTGATTGACTCCTGAGTTCCTTACTTCCTCTTTGAAGACCCCCCCCCCCCCCCCCATCCCCCATCCCCCGCCCTCCTCCTGAAATGTTTATTTCAAACAGACAGCGAGTGGTTTCGGTCCGCAGAATACGCCACCTGACCCCCAGGGGCCACGGTAATATCCATACAGGTGAACATTACTGGCTCCGGGTTCCCCTATTATGTTCCCTCACACAGCGTCTCGCCGCTCGGGGAGTCAGCGCCAGCTTACATGCAAGAGATCAAACAAGTCCTTCCCAATTGAATTCAAATGGGAAATTTTGAGTAATTCAAAAAGTGAGTGGTGAAGCGACAGGGCTGTTCTGTCCCCTGACCAAAGCCAAACACTAGAAGTACATGTGTGTGTGTGTGCTCATACCTCCAAGATATGATTAGGTCCCTGGAGCGCATGCATTACATATTCAGCTTTCTCTTGTTTACAACTTCAAATAGTTCTCCTGGACATACGCATTATACATCGTTACAGAAGTACATGCACATTTACTCGGGGAAGTTGAATCAGAAATTCTCCAACACAAAGGAAGTTGGGGACTTTGTTGAGAGATGCTGAAGGGCTGGGGAGGGAAACGAAGCTTGGGCTGGATCAGTAGAGAGCAGTGTGGGTGATGCACACATGTTAAAGGAAGGGCAGGAGAGAGGGGAGGAGGAAAGAAGATCAGAGGAGAAGAACAGATAGGAAATAAAAAGAGGGAACGGAAATTACAGCAGGGATGAGAGGAGGAAAGGACGGAAGAGGAGAGGAGAAGAACAGACAGCAAAATAAGAAATGATAAATGGAAGGAAAAGAGTGAGATATGAAAGGGAAGCAGAGGTGAGAGGAGGGAAAAGAAAAGGAAAGGATTAGGAAAAGGAAAAGGACAAATAGGAAATGACAAGGAAAGAGAGAAAGGGACGGAAAGGAGATATGAGAGAGTGTAGGAGGCAAAACAAGGAAAGAGAGGGTGAAGAGAGGAAAGCAAAGGAAAACAGACGAGAAAGATAAAACGATGAAAGGAAGGGAGACGAGAGAAAAAGGGAAGGAGAAGCACAAGAATAAATACGAAAAGGAAAGGATACAAGAGGAAGTAAAGGGAAGTAATCAAAAGCAGAGGGACAGACTGGGAAAGGACAGCAAAATAATTCATGGAGGCAGGGGTGGAGAAAGGGGTGGATGTCCTCGGGGCTGGCACAGCTCACTCTAAACTGTTTGGCTTTCCAGTTGGAGCACCTCAATGTGCCCAAAGGTCTCGAAGAAAGGAGCACAGCACACAGGGAAGCCCCCTCCACCGCAGGCGGCCTTCTGCTCACTTCCCCTCCCCTTCGAAAAAAACAACACTGCGCCGCTAATGATTCAGCACCGCTGGCCGAGCAGGCCGTCCACTGCGTCACTGCGTCATGTCTTGGACCAGGACACGACGATACCACCGTACCAGATACAAGCAGTGTGGGCCTTTCAATGGAGGCAAATAAGCAGTAGCTAATGCAGCACATGGACGTTGGTGCTTGCCGTCCAGTCAGCAGGATGAAAGGTGATTTTAAATGAGGAAATATTTATTCCCCCAAAGCGCCGGCAACGATAGCAGCAGCCAAATAAAGGCACATGCGAACAGGGACGGGAGTCCCTTTAAAGATTCCAGGGGAACAGCGGTGACTCTCGCAATTTAATCGATTTGGAAAATGAAAAGTCAATTCAACAAAGTTGAAAAGAGAAAGATGGGGTAAGGGAGGAAGAAGGAGGGGGAAAAAAGCATTCTCTTGCACTCATGCAGTAAACTAACTGCGGCACAGAGCAGGCAGAGATTTCAGCTGAATTATCTCCCACCTCACATTTGCTCTTAGGCAAGCAGTTTAAAAGCCAAGCGATTGAGCCGGCGATCCAATTTGAAATGCAGAAATGATCAGAGCAGCTTGCCTCATTTCATATCGAAATTCTCTGATTTACGACAGGGCACCAGCCAAGATCTATCTCTAAAGGGAATTAGTGTGCAGTTCCTTCATATTTCGGTTATTCAGTTTGCCGATGGCAGATGCTGCAGCCTTAGAGAGAGGGATGGAGGAGGGGGGGGGGAGGGGGCGTTAGTTGGTATCTTTTCATTTTGGCAGATGTAACAATGGGACATTTAGAAGAAGGAGGGAATGACACAAAAGCAGACCTGAGGGACGGCGCTGTGTCTCACCTTACGGAGGAAGCGTGCAGCTGCCTAACTAACCATCGTGCACACCTTCTCCTTTGTGACGGCTTTAGCAGTGAGAGAACACACGCTGTTTTTTTATTCAACAAAAAAATAAATAAAGACCCTCGCAACCCATCCATCCCTGAGGCTAAGAAAATATTAATACCCAGAGCGATAACAAGGGCTAGAGGAAAATCTCCCTTAATGAAATTTCCAGTTGACCACATGCAATTTGTTTCATCGCAGTGAACAACTAATTGCAACGGACGTTA
Organism: Pungitius pungitius; assembly: GCF_949316345.1. Lineage (NCBI taxonomy): Eukaryota > Metazoa > Chordata > Actinopteri > Perciformes > Gasterosteidae > Pungitius > Pungitius pungitius. The sequence continues at coordinate 4,818,622 of NC_084910.1, forward strand.
TCAAGGTGTGAGTGTGCTGTCTGCTGTAAACTGACTGGTAGAACAGGTACAAATCCTTTATCCTTTCTCCCATGTTAGAAACAGAGAACATATAAACTTGACATAACCCAAGCGTAAGCTTGCCTCTTTTTCACCATGCTGCCAGTAGCCTCCCTAAAAAAGGACCGCGGCTCCTCCTCATTAAAATGACATCCACGTACTGCCAAACTTGTGAATTACGTTCAGAGGGAAACCCATTTGGTGGTGGATTAAGCTTCCTTTAAAACGAGTTTAATAAGTCCACAGAAGTCTGCATCGGTGGGTGGGGGGGAGGGGGGGGTCCATGGCTGGGTCAGGTTTTTAGCCTCAACATAAGCCAGCATATTTCTGTTGAATTATTGTTTGGTTTCGTTTCAATTCCATAGTCGCTTTAAACCAAGCCATGATGCATTTGACCAGAACACAGCAGTTTAACAGCGTTTTCTGTTGTTTTTTTGGCCACAATTGGCTCCAATAACCTTGTGTTTTTTTAAACTGTGAAGAGGAGGGAAATGGGTTTGGAACGTAATAGAGCGCGTCGTTTGAATTTAGGTGTTTTAAGTTTATAGTAGAGAAGGTCAAACGTGTTTAATGAATATCTATCTGCGATTCAATCGAATTGGGAAAATGCGCGTTTCATTCTTTACCCAAACGATGTCAACGGTGTTTTTTCCGCCTGGAAGAAAGAAATGGCACTACTTGACACCGAGTGGGTGTTGAAAGCGCGGCGCGCGGAGCCAGCGAATGTGTGTCGAGATATTCAGACGGAGCGGTTTTGATCTCTCAGTTGTCTAAATCCTGCAGCTGTGGGATCACGACGGATACAGTGCCAGTCAGTGACCTTGGTGGAGGGGAGAGAAGCCATGGGGGAAAATAATCATTCCCACCAAGGTTTGTATCGATTTCACCTGCCCTGACCATGAAGCGGGTTAAGAGTAGCCAGTGGTGGTGAAATGGTCAGCGGCGATACCATTAGCTCGTTGTTTACACAGGGAAGCAGGGAGTTAGAGGAAGGCTGAGTGTCACAAGCCACTTTCTTCTTCACCTCCTTCAGCTGATCAGAGGATCATGGTATCAAGGAGGGATTAGTAGCGACTTGGGATTTGTGTGATTGGTTAATTTATTGCGGTGATGGCAGGTCTTTCATCTATGGCAACATTTAATCAGCGCAGCCACAGAGGCTATTACAGGTTAGCTCCTTTCTGGAGTCGGTCCGGCTGTGCCATCAGCTCTATCACAATTCCCCTGAAATTTCCAAATTATCTGGAACAGGCTTTAGCTTCTCAGTAATAAAAATTAGAACAGATTCCTGATAGAAGCTTTTGCTCACACAGGGCCAATTATAAATAGTACAGCCCTGGCTTGGAGGAGAGGGAGAGAGGGTTGAGGGGGGGAGGGATTGAGGTAAAAAAAAAAAAAAATCCAACTCTGAGAGATGTGCGGGGAACTTATCGCGCAGCCTCTGCTCTCCGCTCTGATCCAAATCCGTGTGGCTGAAAATTTATATTAGATCTTATCACGGGGACCTAAGTCGAGAAAAAAAAAAAATCAATGAAGGTTATCTTTTATGTTGCAGCAACTTGTGGCCATATTGATTTTCATTTTATAGCGAATTTGGAGCATCAGTTTGTAATCACTCCCTCGCTGACTACACTGTTTCGGTCACTGTATCTCTTACACGGGGAACGGCAACAGGGCTCAGGGAGGAGAAAGAAATAAATAATAAAAAAAAACACCCGAGTATTGAAACCACTGAAGTGAAGGCAGAGGGTGGATAAACCAGAACACACTGCACAGCACAGCTCCGACAGGGATGATAGCGTGTAAACTGATACTAAACACTGTAACCCCCAAACCAAACTAATATTGACTCGCTTCATCGGAATTTGAAAAAAAAAAAAAAAAACAAGCCACATTAAATATGTTGTATTTTATTTTTGCCGGTGACATGTTTATATGGTTGGCGTAGTTTAGCTGTGTTTTGGACAGGAAAGAGCCTCCACACGTCACTTCCCCTCACCAGCAGGTTTGTTGTGGTGCGCCTCCCTACTCCTGCAGGGAAACCAAAAGGTTCTGCCCGTCAACCGAGCCGGACCCCCCCCCCCCTGCTTCTTGCCCTCGGACGCCTCTGCGTCTTAATCCTAAATATGTATTGTGCGGGCGCTCCTTGTGCGTCTCTTTGTCTGCGTGACGTCTGGTACACGCGCTGTGCTTACAAAGCCGGCGGGCCACCATTGTCGCGATCGATGCATTATGTAAATCTGCACCGGGGCACGGTCACGGGGTTCTGTTTGCCAACAAAAGGGGAAGTAAAGGAAAATACTGGTGGATCACTTGTAATCAAATCTAATACCCGTGGTCAGGATTTTTCAAAGTTTTTTATCTCGGCAACAACTAAAGGATTAATCCAGATTGCTGTAATAATTTGGAACCCATTTCTAACAATGGGAAGACGTCTGGTTAAGGTGGTATTTTTGGCTCCCATTGAGGGCAGCTGGAATATCATGAATTCCCAGAGGCTCAGGGGGACGGAGGAGAGGCCTCTTGCTGCTGAATAAGAGATGGCTCCAGTCTGGAGATCTAAGGAAGGGTTAATCTGATTCCCATTTCAGATAGTCGCCCTAGCAACAATCAGCCGGTCTGCTCTGCTCCTTTGACAGGGGTGTGATATTTTCAGGTTAGCCCGATAGAAGACTTTATTGTGAGGCTAATTTGAAATGTGAAATCGAGGATGACTTAAATTACAGAGGTCCTCTCTCTCTCTCTCTCTCTCTCTCTCTCTCTCGCTCTCTCTCATCTGCTGCCAGGGCAGGATAAGAGGATGCCAGGAGAAGGAATAAGAATATCAACAGACACAATTTACTGTCTGTGTTTGATCAGTTTGGCAGTGTCGTTGGCCAGCTTGCAGATACACTCACACACACACACACACACAGATATATTTATATTTATATGTATAGGGACTACGTAGGAATCTGTCTTTATTTAGTGTCTTTAATTTGCAGACAAAATCCAAACAGATTGCTATCAACTCCCTAAGATGTATTTGCTGTTAGTAAATAAATGCTCTCTGAAAAGGGAAAAGTAAAGTCAGTTTGTCCTCTAGCCTGAGACCAGAAAGAGTTCACGGCGAGAGAAATGGGCGGCTCGAGGAGGAGGAGGAGGAGGAGGAGGGGGGGGGGGGGGCACGCAGCCGCACTGCCCGTGCTCATCTCTTGTGCATATCTGTGCCAATTCAGACCTTTAACACGCTCAAGTGACATTTGCATTTATCCTTGAAGGTTGTTTGCCTTCTGCGGGGGGGGGAGAGGAAGTGAAAAGCGCCAGCGTCTCTTCTGTTGCGTCAGGCAGATGGACGGCGTCCTGTCGCCTCGCAAGGAAAAATAAACGACCGAGCTCCCAGCCCCGCTTTCTCTGAGCTCAACTATTTCTGTAACATCTTAATGAAGGTGCGCCCTCCCCCCCCCCTCCCCACCTAAAGGTTCAAAAGTACAACGGCCTCGAAATACTGACGCCTTGGCTTGGAGTAATAACAGTAAATAGTGGGATGCTTCACACACAGCCCCGGCACCATTTTGCAGGAGGCGAGAGAAAAGGGAGCACCAGGAAACCAAGTAAGACGGCGCAGGAAATCACAGGAGGATAAATAGAGCGAGCGAGAGCCTGTCCTGGATGTTGCACTCTATCTCCCTCTTTTCTTCTCTTTATTTTCCTCCTTCTTTTCCGATGGAATAAAACTCCCTCGTTTGACCTCTGACCGGGGAAGAAAAACGACCCCACAACATTCATAATCATTTTCTTTCCGCATATTATAAAAAAACCCTAACCTCAATCGGCCTTTGAAATGGATACTGATTCTTTAAATTCTTCCCTGCTTGTTTTCAGGAAATGGCGAGATCCTGGCGATAGGGAGGCACAATGTGCCCAAAGTTCAGCGCTGAGCGCTCGCTTCCTCCTCTCTGCGAGTCAACGGCCTTCTCTTTCTTTACTTTCTTTCCTCCTTTCCTCCATTCTCTCTTTTTACACAAACCCCAGAAATGTTCTTCCTAATCTTGAATAAACATCGGATCCTGAATCATTAGGGATCAATGCCGGAGAATTATTCCTCCACTTCGACTCTCGTGCACCCATTTGTCACCACTCTAACAACTGTGCGACCCAACACACACACACACACACACACACACACACACAACAAGCCCTGATTCTCAAGTCCTCTCAGCATTGTTATAAAAAAAAATGAAAAAGAAGCAGAAAATGGGGTGGACTTGGGGTTGCCTGGTGTATAGTTTTCTTAAATTGTGTGTTTACAGCCATTCAGAGCAGCAGAGGAGCGTAACTCAGTGGTTATTAATGTTTCTTTAATCACCGAAATAAGCGAATGATTAGTGTGTGTCATCTGTCTCCGTCCAGAAGACGAAGAGCACGGTCCCGGTGGTGCTGAGCGCCGGCCCCAGGTGGCTGCTGGATGTGACTTGGCAGGGAGCGGAAGACAACAAAAACAACTGTGTGGTGTACAGCAAAGGTAAGCGAGCAGCTCCGGCGTCCTGTTATCTCTCAGCGGCTCAACACACCACGCCACACAGCGCCGCCGCCGCTAAAAGAAAAAAGAGAAAAGAGAAGAAGAAAAACACTGACAATCCTCCATCCGCTCCACTCCCCATCTGCCTGTCTGTCCCCCCTCCAAGTCTGTCGCTCTCCTCCTTTTACTCTCTCTCTCTCTCTCTTCTGCTCCTCACTTCTCAAAGTCACAAACACGCAGAAATAATTGCACTGCGAGGACACACACACTCACACACACACACACACTTCATATCTTTTCTGCTCCAAAGGGTCATTTATATCACTAAAACTCAGATTAGGAACCGAGAAACATCACTTGACACACAAAGTTAATGGTCTTTAGATTTCACGAGGTAATTAATGCCCCTCCCCCTCCCCTCCCCACAACACATCTTTTTGCTCTTCTTTTATACTAAGTGAATCCCCATCTCAGTGCAGATAGCGAGCAATAGCACGGGTGCATAGGGGCTCGCCATTTCAATCCCTCCCTAATTCAGCGAATGCTTTATCTGGAGCATCTTTAACAAATCGCTGGGTACGGACTCATGGAAGTAAGCGGGCGCATCCGCCATCAGCAAAATAAAAACATGGTGTTCATCCGGCCGTCATCCTTTAAGAAAAAAACAAGTGACTTGCTCTCATTACGATAAACCCTCCTCCATCTGCAGCATTGTGTCCGGCTTGCCCTCATTAAAGCGGCCCGCCGTGCGCCGTGCATGGAGCCCCGCTTTTGTTGCAGATTGCACGTGGAGATGCTTGGTGGTGGCACCGCCGTCTGCAGCATCACTCGCCATGAAAAGCGCCGCGCTTCTGCAGCTATAATTAGGTCATGACAGGGGCGTCAACCGGAGGGCCGCGCTGGAGAATAAACACGTAAATAAAGAAGTGTTCGGAGTTTTTAAAAAAAAAGGGGGGCGAAAGAGAGGGGCTCCATTTATCACTTTTCAAAAAGTGATTACCCCGTGACGATACCCCACCCCCCCCCCTTCCTCCCCCCACCAAAGCTGAAATGGAGCTTCTTCTCTCCTCAAAGTGAATAAGTGGCAGGAGTGGGATTTGCAACCGGGATTTTCAGTCTCCCAATTCTCATCTACTAATCACTAGACTGCACTGGGGAGTTATCCTCTTAACCGGCTACTTAACTTTGTGCTCTTTATCACCAAATCATTAAAGTTTTGATAAGCTGTGAAAGAAGATTATGCACTTCTTTAAAATCTTCTAATCTTTTTTGCTCAGAGGCCGAGTGTATGAAACAAAAAAAAAAGGATGAATTTCTTTATTTATTTTGTTCCCTCCGCCACTATCCTGGAGATAGCATCATCATCTTCATCATCATCATCCCCACCTCAGCTGTGGATCTCCTGACACCTCCTTTTGTTTGTCGCTTCCCGTTTGACCTTATTAAATTACACACAATCACATCTGCAAACGTCCCCTAGTGAGATTTGTTCCGTGTTGTGCTGCATAAGTTCATTACAGCAAATCCCCCCCCGAACACACACACACACACACACACACACACACGGCTATCTCCACGCGCTTGCCAGCTGATGACAAACGATAATAGAGAGGATGTTGAATACCAAAAATTAATTTAAATCTGGTAGAAGTTAAGTATCTCTTGTCACCTCGTAGTTGCGGCTTCTCGAGACGAGGAATAATCGACACAAAATGCATCCAACTCCGTTTAATTCTCATCATTTCTAAACTTTCATCTTTGTATTGCCTTTTTTTTTTTTTTTTTTTTGCTACAAGAATTTTTTTAGTTTTCTCATTGTGAAAACTGCTGCAATAAATTTCAAAAATTTGCCACCATAATAGCAAGCGGTACAGTAAACTTGGGGCTGCGTTCCACACTTGACTGGAACAGCTTCATAGCGGCTCTGCCACAGAGAGCTTTGGAATAATTGGTTGGGTGTCACTTCTTCTCGGCTCTCTATCCCCATTTTGCTGCTGGCCACTCTTTCTCTTTTTTTTTCTTCCCCGGTTTGGATTGTGAGCAAGTTCAGAAAGTGTTTGATGCCGCTCATTCTTCTTTACCGCCAACCTACAGGTGTGGGCCCCCTCTGGAGGTGACACTGGAATTCGAATGTCAGCACAGTGTAAAAATACCCAAACTTTGTTGAATTCACTTCTGTATCCGGCCTCTTTTTTTTTTTTCTTCTTCTAAGCTTCATTTTTGGAAGTGCCGCCCGAGTCGTGTTTTATCGCGTCGACGCTAAATAGGAACTCTCTTCCCACCTTGAACAAAAAAAAAAAAAAGGAAAATGCTGAGGCCTCGGCTGTTTATATCTTCACCCTCTGCAGGCTGCTTCATTGCTCCCTGCAGATGCGTCACTTATGGAAAACAGTGAATATCTCAATACACAGAATGCTTTGCTGCAATACGCTTTGGCTTACCTTTCAGTGGTCTCGGCTTTGCTTTATGGCTGCCTGCAAAGATAGTAGCGGTTCACTTTGGACGCGCGCCAGGGTGAGTTTATGGGGGAGTATCTCTAAGTAAGGACTGCTGATTGGTTTGAGTGGCTGTAGCTTTCCGCTGGGTGTTCTGTCTGTGATTCTGCATTACATTTGTTTTTCCAACACCAGAACTTTGGAGAAATACACGGGAGCGAGAGGACAGGATTCAGAAAGGATTCCTCTGGGAGTTGTATTCCTAGCAGCCTGTTATGTATAATACATGCACTGGAGTGTGTAACAAGCAGCAGGGAGGTGCATTCAGGTCCCCCACGGGGCGCCCCCGGTCATCCGCACCGAGACAAGCTAACCCTCAAGTGTCAAATACTGATTTATTTTTGGGATCCCACATTCTTCCCATGTTGTCCCCTCGACAATCTGCATTCCGTCTCCCCCCCCCCCCCCCCCCCCCCCGTCTGTATCGTTCTCTCCAGACGAGCAGAAAGGGGCGGAAGCTTTTCACCCATTTGGAGAAATTAGAAGTGAGCGGTAGTGTTCGAGGCCATTTAAACACAGAGCTGTACCGTGAATACAAATCCTTCTACGAATCCCCGTTTTGCTCAAACTGTGAGGCAGCGACCGCTCCGAAGAGGAAGTGGGGAAGTGCGGTATCGTTTTTTCCCAGGCTGTCCGCACGGCCCTGTTTGTTTTACATTAAACTCCCGGGGAAGAGCCTCGGCAGCCAGCTATTACTAAGACGCTCGACTCTACCAGCGCACCAACTCATTATCGAGAAATCCACCTGGAACTCCCACAATGCTCTCCTCCACACTCGGATGGTTTCTTTGAACCCCCCGAAGTTATAAGAAACAGGCAGCTAGTCTGCAGAGTAATTATATGTTACAGTAACGCTGGAGACGGAGGGAGGGGGGGCGGGGGGGGGGGGGGGGGATGACAGACAGGGACCCAGAGAGAGAGAAACCTGTGGAGAGTTTTCCGTACTGATAAACAACAGATTGATAAACAATGCAGCCGAGAGATTCAACAGAAGAAAAGAAATTCTGAAAAAAATAAATCCTCTCCCAGATGAACGCGTCTGTTTAAAATGCAGTAAAAACTTTCGGAACCCGATCGGAAGAATTCCAGCAACTGTTCGGGTTTGTGATGAAAAGAACCAGAATGTGTTTGTCTTCCCCCTTCAAACTTTCTGACCTACCTCACCTGTTCCCCTGAAGAAGTAAATCCTACAGAAACCCAACGGGACACACAGGTACATCCCTAACGCAGGCGGCATCGTCTCCAATGATGCACTCGTTACTGCACCTTTGGTATTCCCAGCAGCAGGATGTGGGACTGGAGGAAAGCAGGGATCTGTCTCCTTCTCACTCAGACCTTTTCTGTGTCTGCTTGTGCCGATCTCCACACCTCAATCAGCCTCGTTGGACGGTTGCTTCTGTGATTCTCCTGCACCGAACCTTGAATTTAAGTTACAGATCTCAAAAAGCTCGCACCCGTCTGAAAAAAGAAATACATTTCTCAGTATTCATACATTACCACCGAATTATCTTTACTATTATATGTCTGTTTACGTAAGCTAGTACAGACCGATTTCAACCAATAATATCATAACATCCAGCCACCAATCGACAAAGATAAGTGACCGAGGAGGTGCGCCATTGTCCTCTTGATCTTTGTGTCGTAAAGTGGACTTTCTCACCCATCGGCATTTGGCCTGTCGCCATTTTAATTAGCGTTATGTCTTTTTTGCAACCAGGAGTGACATCAGAGGGTGGAGTACAACCAAAACTGTTACTTTCATCATTGTCAAATGCACGTTGTGAGGTTTGGAGTTACCTTAAACTGTAGCGTGGTATCCATCCCAAGGTAGCAGCACCATAAACAGGATTTGCCCCCTGCTGACCATTAGATAGAATGCAGGTTGAAGGCTGCACTTTTTAGAGGTCCCAAGTCGCTCCTCTTTCTAGCTGACACTCGCTGAAATCAAAGGCGGTCACATTTGACTGTACACTGAAAGAACAAGGGCCATTTTTAGGTCTACAGTATATTATATGACTTCATTCAGCCGTCATTGTGCCTCCCCAATTGTCACCTGCTATCTGAGCCAATTGAAACTATGCACATTCAATGTGACCACATTATGTGGCATTATTCAGAGGTCACCTAAACTTTTCAACTGTAAGCCTCTTAAGCCAGACCACATTCAGATACAGCATGTCCAATAAGTCTCCAGAGCAACTCAGCTCATTGTTCGTGCAGAAATTGACCAATGTAACTAGGCCGTTTTACATAAGCCCGGACAGTGCCGAATTAGCCAATTGGCTGTGTCTTTGTATTATTTCATAGTCACTAAGTCTTCACAATCAGATCCTCTTTTTTTAATGCCTCCATTTGCTCCTCCCACTGCTCCAGAGCTGTGAAGCCCCCGAGGCAGAAGACAAACTAGCACGACTTGCCCTGACAGATGGAGTATCTGTTTGACTCTTTGAAGAAGAAATATCAACTCCAGCTCTGCAATGTATTGCCAATGACATTTTGAGTCGTTTTTTTTTGTTTTTTTTAATTCCCACCCAAATTGAAAGCGTAAAAAAAGTGCACTGTTTCCTGCACTGCTGCCTGGCAGCATGCAGCATTAAACAGTGAGAGGAGAGGACTCTCACAGTTCAAAATGTAATTGTTCATTTCAACCCTCCTCCTTTTAAAATGACTGCGGCGAATAGGAGGTGCGAGGGTTATTATCTGTTATCTGGGAACATAGCGAAATAGTGTGACTGAATAATAACTAAACAACTGACACAATGTAAAAATTTCATTATCAGTGTATTAAAACAAAATTGTACCCTAAAGGAGTCCCCCACCACGGCTCCGAGCAGCCGACTAATTATGTTTAATTAAAAGACAACAGATCAACAGAATCGTTTTCATTAGGAAATTATTAATGATTCCACTGCAGCAATAATTGATTGCACTGAGCCGCGCGATAACTCAGTGCGGTCAGGCTGGAGTGAGCCGGTTTTTAGGCATTTGGCAGCTGTTGAGCAACGTGTCTTGTGGCTGCGAGCCTCCACATTAGCAGCAGAGGAAGTTGTAAAGCTGGCTTTGTGGCGAGAGAGAGGAGGAGGATTGTAGCGTGCGTGTGTGTGTGTGTGTGTGTGCGTGGTGGGTTAAAGACAGCGATCTGGGACGACTTAACCATCCCACACGTGCAGTTTAGGAGCGCAGGCATTTTGTAAAGAGCACATTTCAGTGAGACACGAGCACGCACTCTTATTATTTTCATCCACAAACATGTTTAAGAGGGCGTTTTCTTCCTCATTTGTTTCTTTCTTCTTGCCTCACTCTTAAGCATATAACCCCCCCCCCCCCCCTACACACACACACACACACACACACACCATTCAGAGCCATGTGAAAGACGTCAGCTCCAGACGCTTCCTCCGGCAGCCTTTTATGTGCATTGTTCTCCCGCCGCGCAGGCGGCTCTGCTGAGCTAGACGCCGCAGCGCGGGCACCAGGCGCCGCTCTCTGCCACGGCTCCCTCGCTCACCGCGAAGACCGAACGCCATTGCCCAAGATCTGAATAATGGCCGCCGACACACACATGCGTCTACCCTGCATTCAGCGCGGACTAAGCCTCCAGACAGGAAGCCACAATACGGGCTGCAAAGTGATGGGCACTGATGAGGGGCCCAGATTGTTCTTCTCATGCGTCGCCACGCAGCATTTTCTTTTTTTTTTTCTTTGCAGCATGTGGTCTGCTTTTTTTTTTTTTTTTGTTGGCGCGTGCGGCCCTGTGACTCATGTTGTGAACGTGCACGCCGGTTGTCCTTGTATCAGTGCCGGGGAAAGGTGTCAGGCTAATGAGCGTGGGCTGTCCTTAGAGCAGGAGGGTTTGGGTTGTGCCATTCACTCTGCATATTTAAATGCCTTGTAGAGCTTAAGTAGGCCCACTTTTCCATGTCAGGGCAGCGTTCAATCCTGCTGCGACCATTAATTATGATACCATTGTGCTCCGGTGTGGCTAATAAGAGTGATGTGTTGCACCCTCGTGGCATTATAATCATCTGAGTGAAGTACCTGGACTGCACTGAGCTCGCTTTAAGCACCACGTTTAAAAAAGGAGATGAAGTGAAGAAGAAAAAATTAGCGGGGAGGGAAGAGGAGGCTTCTTCCTCCCTCTCAGTCTCCCCCGCCGGCTGCGTTGGTAAACACGTGAGAGTGTGTCTCACATTCAACTTCTCCATAATTGTATGATTGGTGATGAGGAAAGCTCTAGTATTGATCAAGCGGGAACGCGGGTGAAGCTGAAAAAACTGCATGGCGGGTATCGAACATGCACATATGATCCGGCCTCAAATACACAACTGCCTAAATGTGTGTTTTCGAGAAGTGTTGAATGCTTTCAGATAGAGATTGGGGTTGGGGGGGGGGGGGGGGGTGCGCGGGAGGAGATCACATTTTATTACATTAATCACTGTAAGTTAATATGATTATATGTGCTCTCTGTTCCCCCTCCCTTAACAGCATTATCAACGGCCATTTTTGATATTCATTGAAACATTTTTGCAGATATGAAAGTAAGCTACTGCGAGACTTTTTGTAATCTACTAGCGGCATCTTGAGTCAGTAATTACAGAGTGTCCGCTCTGTGTGTGTGTGTCTTCTAAAAGCCCTTATGCCTGCTGTTAGGCCCGGGTGCATGATGCAGCCCAGCGCCCCCATCTCTGCTGTGGTAAGTAGGTGTGAAAAGCATTGTCAGTGTGCTTCAGGATAAAGCCCTGCTGCTGGATGCCATTGGTCAGAGTCCACCCCCCCCCCCACACCACACACAAACTCACACATCTACATACACACTACTAAGATACTGGAGCAAGTTGAGAAGAAGAGTGTGTGAGAGGGAGACAGGATGTAGGGGGTCGTGGAGGGTTGTGTGCGCAGGGATAACCAGAGACAAAAGCTCAGAGCTGGAGAGAGGGGCCTTTCTGCACATCCACACACTTTCTTTTTGGGGGGGGGGGGCTTTTCTATCAGACTCAAAGGAGGTCACAGTGTGTGTGTGTGTGTGTGTGTGTGTGTGTGTGTGTGTGTGTGTGTGTGTGTGTGTGTGTGTGTGTGTGTGTGTGTGTGTGTGTGTGTCGGAGAGTGTGAGCAAGAGAGATGGTGGGAGAGCGATAGAGGAATCACTGGGGTGGAGGGGGTGTTTAGATCGTCAGTCAGCGTGATGGAAAACCACACGGTTAAAGTCTCTCTGAGGGCTGGCACACAGGACTGCAGCCAGTGGAACTAAACAAGTGAGACTGAGTCTAGGTGAAACTCTGATGCACCGAGGGGGAGAGGAGATGATCATGCTATGGTGGGTGGGTCTGGGGGGGGGGGCTCACAGTGACAGGGGGAAAAAGCGGCTAGACAGTGGAAGAAGAAAAAAGGGCCGCGCGGATATCGCTACCATAGAGAATATAGTTAGAACAATTCCATTTAAGGTCCATGAGGTCTGGTGTAGCGGGAGCAATTTTTCCCTTTGATAATGTATACTCCCCCTGCAAATCAATTTTTAGACCAGGAAAAAACATAATCAGATTTACTCTGAAGAAATCGCTCGGCACATTACCAAATTGCTTCGTGGGGTCGGCGCTGTGTTCATGCGACAGAACTCTGCGATAACCTTTATACATACTTTTGCAGCTAATCCATTTTATTGATTGTGAATCCACCTGCGTGGGAGACACACACACAAAAAAAAAAAACACAGAGCCCCCGTAGTGTTTGGATGGCCGTATCAGTGCGGTATCACGGCTTCTCTTTTCTCATTGCGGCGCACAGAGAAACACCAAGCCACCTCTAGCATTAGTGCCTTATCGCTGGCTTGTTTTATCGCACTTATCTGGTCACGGGATCTTCGCTATTTCTCCTCTCTTAAAGTCCAATGCCATGGGTAAGGACACAGGGACGCGTGAGGCGGCTTCAACAAGGAGCTTTAAAGGGTGCAGTGGTTGCAATTTGGTTGAAGTGGTTCGTGTAACGTTGTGAATCCTGCTACAGGGAAGCTTGGCCAATGCATCTTTCATGTTGTGTTTAAGTTAAGTGAAGTGAAGTCAAAAGTTGTTTCATGACAGTCGGGGATTCATGTGGACCCTAGTACCCGACCATTATCGCCAGGTACTCTAAAATGAGGTATGGGTCATGGGCTCACTGAACTGCATGCCATGACTATTGTACGGGGTCCAACACACTGACCATGGTCTCCGGACTACGTATGATCATTGGAGCTGAATCATCGTAACATGTAAATGAACAAAGAGGCCGATGGCGTTCATTTACTGATAAGGAACGGTGCTGTTTGTGTGTTATGGGTCTCTCTCCACCATGACACTGCAATTGGCAGCCATCAGTATGAGCACCTCCTCTAGGTTGCTTTAGTGCCTGAGCTCTGCTGACCTCTGCCTGTCGGCGCAGGGTGACAGAGATGGGTGCCCCGGCTCCTTGTGTGTACTCGCTGTGTGTGTGTGTGTGTGTGTGTGTTAGAGGGAGAGAGAGTGGACAGAGCTGCGAGCGAGACGACAGGCGTGCTGTAGGTACAGTAGTGTAGAGGACTAGACATCAGTGTCGTCCAGGTCAGACAGGGCCATCCATTCTCCAAGCCCCAGGGAGGAGAGACAGGGAGAAGGGGGGGAAATGAGGGAGAGAGGTGTGTGTGTGCGTGTGTACAGGAAAGAAAGATGGAGGGTGATGCTCTGTTTCTCTTAACTCTGTCAAAGCCACTCCATTGTGCCGCAGCGTGCACTGAGTGGAAACCAATCTGTCATCGCTCCACTAGCCAGCATACTAGGAGAGGGTTAGACTGGAAACACAAGTCTATTCAATGGGAAATGTAACTGGAATCTGAGCCTCCTGGATTGCAGAAGAAGAAAAAAAGATGGCTGTGAGAATTTTGAACTCGGCTCTCCCACAGACTGTGAAATGGAAGCTGTGAGTACAGTATTTGGGTCTGAGCGAGATAGGTTTCAGTCTCGTATCTCTGCCTTTTTTTCCACGGGGAGGTGATTGACATGTTTTGTTGATGGAAGTCTATCCAAAACCATGTGAGGTTTGCATAGGCGTGAAGGGCTCGGGTTCACAAAAAAAGAGGACAATAAAATATCAGACGCACATCTGCGCTCGATATCACTGAGCAGAGTTGGCCTCATTCCGTCTTCTCTTTCTGCCACTTACATTATCGAGGCAGCCACAACGGGGCGGCAGCAGCAGAGAGTCCCTCCTTCTCCCTTACACAGCCGTCACCTATAGAAGGCCGGCGTCACCTGACCGGCACAGAGAACATGACCACCTCTGCCGCGGCCCTGAGCTCGCTAAGCCTGCATACTGTTGAATAGTGGCCACTAATGCGCTGTTCCGATTGCCATTTGGAGTCACTTCTTCCCCTCTCCTCGCAGGGATCCCCCTCGCGCCATTTCCCCCTGTAATCTCCCCACTCCTCTCTGTTGTGGGGTGGCTCGCCCGCTGCTCCCGACCGCTATCCCACGGACCCTCTCCTTCTAACAGCCGGCACCGGCCACCATTTTAATCCCTTTGACCCGAAACCTGTGTGTTTCCCTGTATCAACAGCTCCCGGAGATTACATCCTGCCTGCTTCAGTCGCCGCGGCGGAGGCCGGCCAGTGCATGCTAGGGTGTTAGTGCGACGCTGCTGGGTGTGATAGCCACCGGGGCTAGTTAGCGCGGTCGGGGTCGGGGGCCAGAGTGCAGGCGGCCGGAAGAAATGAAGAGGGAAGAAAGTCTGAGCCGGCATCAAAGGTTTGGGGCCTCAAAAGAACAGGTGGAGACTTGGGGAGGGCTCTGACCTGAAGGGAAAGTCTGCGAAGGTGTGAGGAAACATCCGACACTTTGGGGAACTATAGCGTTATAGTTGATCATCTCTGGTGAACTTCAGTTAGCGAGAATGTGTTTGCTGGGCAACAGTTCTTGAATGAATGGGGGAAGGAGAGTGTGTGTATAAAGCAAATAAGGATTTTTAGAGGGGACAAATAGGGACCATTTTCAGGTTCATACTAGTATTTAGGGCTGCTATTAGAAAACGTGCTGTAGCATCTGTCCGAAAACCCCCTGTTTTAGCTTTAAACGCTTGTTCCAAAAAAAGCCCTGCTCTGATTGGCTGGTGATTTTCACTGTTGCATACTTGACAGCTTGACTGAGCTGTAGAAATTAGTATTTTATAAAGAAAACAAAGGAAAAAACATTTTTATTCAATTGGATTTTTAGAAGAATAACTCCACATAGAAACCTCCCTCAAACGCTGTTTACTCATATGGTAATTCTTCTGTGGCACACTTTGGCTCTTTGTGTCATCGTATCACTGGGAAAGTGTAAAATACACAGTGTTTTGCACCCTTCTTTATATAATATTGTAAGATTTCTGGGTTATAATGTATGGTTATAATGTGCCTTCAAAGTATAATATGACACTGGAGGTGAAGGCTATGATTTTGTAGGTAAAACTATAAATAATTGAAACAATAAAGTAGTGCCCTTTGAATAAAATGCACTTAATCATAAGCAATTTCCAAACATGCTGACGTTTGAGTTGAACGAGAGTTCTATTGAATGCAAGGTTACAGCCATCAAAGCGGTTCAATTTGAATATTTCTAAGCATCATCAAACTTCAAAGAGAAAACAAGCAGATGGAGGATATGTGATAATTACGCTGCAGAAAATAAGTTTCACCCAAATCTCAGCTACTTTGGGGTCGGTGAGGGTTAGGGTTAGGGGTTCAAAAGGTCAGGGGAGCTGTCTTGAAGCTCGTTGGGAGGCGATCCGGTCGTGCTGAGGAGCAGCAGAGGGCCCCCCCCCCGCCCCCCCCCCCCTTCCGTTTTAGCCTTTCTGGTAATAGGCGAGGGCTTTATTGATGTGAACTTATGTGATCATTGCATAAAGAACTACCACGTCTCCGGCTCAGTTCTCCGGTGGGCCACATTAAACGGAGCCTCCGACCCAGATACTGGTTAAATTAAACCCTATCAGCATGTTGCCCTCTCATATCGGAGAACAGGCCTTTATATAGGCGGCCTGTAAATGGTGATTAGTCAGTGTTTTGATTAAAATTCAACCACACGTGTGAAGCTCTGACGGAGCCAATCACCTCGTCCTCTCCCTCCCTCCCTTCGTCTCCTTGTGCATGAACACATATTGAGACTTACACCCAAAGCCTCGTGCCTCCCTCCCTTGCTCCCTCCTTCCCTCGCTGCCTCTGTCTGGCCTGTTCTCATGCCTCAGCAGACTGCAAGGCTGATTTAAGGGGCCGTACAAATGGGAGGGTTGCAACTGAAGACAAAAAAAACGCAGACAAAAAAAACGGAGACAAATCACGGCGCACCAGACTCAAGGTTTTTCCGCTAAACCTATTCAACTGGAGGGGAGCGGCAGAACAGTGAGAAATATACACACACTTCATCCTGTCACAACGCTTTTGGCTTATCTTGAGTGACTGTCAAGGCTGGGAATATCAGGGAATGGACAGAAATATATAAAATTAATAAGCCGCTGGATGTTGTCGGGAGTTATGATGCCTCATAAATCCTGGTTTGATCACGGCGGACAAGGCTTAAACCCACAGCTCCCTAATGCGCACAGCAGTGTTTTGGACTGGATCTCATTCTGTTTGGGAGATGGAAGCCCTTAGCTGGCAAAGTAAGATTCATCATCCCCACCCCCCACACCCCGCCCCGCACCCCCCCCATCCATTTTCTTTCATGAGTGACAAATATTAAAAAGAAGGCCTGAGGGAAGTTGGCAGCCATTACCACCTTTAATAGAAGGGCACAAGCGTAGCAAGGTGAAACCGGGGCCAAAGGCAAAGAAAAGCTATTCAAAGGAAAGAGGGAAGCAGGGGAGGAGGGAGGAATTGGTACCAACTTATCAGTTGTACCTCCTCGGTCAGGTCAGGGGTCTTGGAGCTTTTGTTTGTTTGTTTCTCGTGCTGGAGGGATGGATGGTATCTGTGGCGCCATCCAAGCAGGTCCGCTCTGTCGAGTGCTGCGGGTAATATTTCATGTCAGGAAATACGCAAGCCAGCCCACCGACTCCTTTCTACAGTCACGCGGCGACCACATCCATCATCACCGCCGCTTCCTCTTTAGCGCGTCGCCTCCACTGGACGCATGCAAGCTATTTACCCGAGAGATGCATTCAAGTACGCGTTCAGATTTAACGTATTTAACAAAGAGAAGATGTGAAAAACCTTATGAGGCTCTGTTAAAATAGTGTATACTTTATATCTACTGATCCATCGTCATTTTTCATGCATGAAGGAGTTTATCGCTCCAGTATCTCAGAAATAAAAATGAGCATTTTCATTTCTTGGTTTACTAAGCTTACTGAAGGATTTTGAGGTTTTGGTAGTGAGTTGGGCAGTTAGTGAGTGGAAAGGGGTCACTTTGAGCTCTGGGTAATTGCGTTGGGCATTAATGACAATAATCATACAGAAGAGCAGAGCGCAGATTCACTAAAGTAAAAACATTTGTTTATCTGTCCTGATTTCAGATTTGCTCCAAATTATAACGGGTTCATTCTCGGTTTTGTGATACAGTTCAAACCCAGTTCCAAGATCATCAATCAGCGACTTTCTCTGTGACCCTTTTCTCACAAACTGAACCCAAAACATCAGCGGAGGTAATAAATCAAATAATTAAAAATGATGACCACTTCAACAAAGTCCAAAATGCTGCTTGAACATGAATGCATAATTTATGTTTATCTAATATTGAAGTATATAATATTGTTTAGCAGCTTTGTTGAATACTCCATCCTGATTGGTCGAGCAGAGCCTTTGACAGTCTGTCATTTCCTCATAGCCTTCTGTTGCTATGGACACTATTCTGATCTCCGTACACAGCGAGCGCGTTATTGTATTTTCGGCATCCTGAAGGGGGGTATGGGGTAACATATATACTACATGCCCCCACACAAGCCATGAGTACATTTCCTTAATAATACCTGCCTATTTATACTTAGGAAACCATGCAGCATTTTCACTGTGCTACCAGGACTTCTACTGAATACTTCTTCTACAGGCGCTCGCTTTCCTTTCGGGGGCTTCGGGTGTGTAGGCACGACGGCGTAGAGAGGGAGACTAATTAGACCACCACGTCTAGTCTCCGGGGGCTTTACCTGTCAATAAAAATGTCCTCAGTGACGATGACGGGTCTTTAAATGAAAGCCCCGGCAGTTTTTGATGTGTAAAGCACATGTCACGGTGTTTCATTCACTAACATCCCAATGAGACAAGTTGTCAACAGAAGTCTGAATGACAACAAAAACATCTCTGCTGGACCGAATCAGAATAATGACATTCTTATTTAAGACTTGACGTGTTTTTTTTTCTCCTTCCCCTTGTTCTGTTTGGGAGAGGTCATGCTTTTTGAACACAAGTTGTAGCGAGTAAATTTATTCCACTTATTTCTTGTAACGGCACGAAAAAGTAATGAGGTGTTGGAGATAAATATGAGGAGACAATAAGTCATGCGATGCTACTTTTCTGCAGCTGCTTTAGAGTCAATTAGTACATCCCAGAAGACTCTGAAGAATATCGCCTCCTTATGTAGCTCCTCAATATGCAGCATCTGACTTTCATCCAATTACATTATGAGAGGTCCGTGGGCACGCCGGGCACGCCGCACATAAAGGAGGGTGCCATCTTTGGCGTGATATTCTTCGACACTTTTTTTTTAACTTCTTTTTCTTTCTCCATCGCATATGCCTATGGCTCTCAGCATGAATTATTCAAAGGCTCCATCAACACAGAAGAGGAGTGAGGAACTGGGCTCCATAGTAAACAGATTTTCTGCCCTCCGTCCTCGCAAATCTGGAGTGTATAGGACATTGTAAGTACCAAATAATTACACGGTGGCCCCCTTTTCCCTTCCTGTCTGAGGGAACCTGGCCTCGGAAAAGCGTTTGGGCTGAAGGATATTTTGTCAGTGGTGAATTAATCCAAGTTGGGTTGCTCTAGACCTCCGACGACCAAGGAATGCAGCCGTGACGACACATGACTGCTCATCGTTTCATGTAATTCTATGTAAAAATAATCCTCTATTTAAATATTTCTCATCCCTCTTGTTTTTTTTCTTTATCTCATCAAACATATTTGACTCAGGAAATTACTCTGAAATATTTGTGCTCCCTGAATCTCCCTGTGTTGATTTATTAAACCATAATAGATAACGGCCGTGGAGTTTGACTCTAGCTATGTATAATCACTTTAGTTCCTCGCTGGCTATTGTGCTGTGAAATATAAAATATGAATATTACATGGGTTTTAAATCCAGACAAAAATTCTTCTTTAGTAGAATGGACATATCCGTTGCATTACTGCGTGGCCCATCATCGGCTAATAGAGATTTCACATTATAGCGCTCATATTACAGCACCGTGAAATGTGCTAAGCATTTAAGAAAAATGAACTTTTTAAATAGTCCATCAGTGTAAAATAAAAAAGGGGGGGGGGGGGGGGGGATGAGGACCTTTTTTTCCTTCTCTATTCTCTGCTTTGGGGATTTGCCCTGACCTTCAACTGGTCGTATCTTGTAGAGCAGATCTGTGGCGGTGACACATGTCATGTGTTGGAGAGGATGGAGGAGGAAGCAGAGGAGACAAGAGGGAGTGATCTTGGTCGGTAGCCCAGTTGGAGTCGGGAGTCCGCCCTCGTGTCAGAGGATGGGCATGTTTGGCCCAAAACACAGACTGAACCTCATCTCACTAATCTCAGCACAGAAAACCACCTTCAGGTGGCGGGGGAGGGGAGGGGAGGGGGCGGGGGAGGGGGGGGGGGGACTGAGGGGTTCAAAGCTGCCCTTAAATTCTTGAGCCGTGGGGAGGGATAGTACGGTGGGAGGGGTCGTATCTCCAGATTCTCCTCCCGTGGCGCTGGACCTGGCTGAGGCCGAGCCAAAGCCTCCCCCTTTTCTCCCTCTTCTCCCTCCTCCTCCTCCGCATTGTAGCACAGCCCTCCGCGGTTCCCTCTCCCCCTCAGGGGGGAGACACACAACAAAAGATCAGACCCCCCCCCCACCCCTCCCATACCCTCCTCTTGAATCTCAGGTTCGCTATCTTGTAGTTTAAAGCACACCATCAAATGTGAATGAAGTTAACACAACACATCGACCTGCGCGGCGGCGCTCGACTGAACACTCCCTTTTCACGCCAGACAGATTGTGTGAAGGCGGTGGAATCGTTTGCTATCGACTCAGCGAGCCTCTGAAATTGAGATTAAAAGAAATCACCGAGATTAACATCCTCGTTTTGACAAAGATCGGCTAATGTCAAACGCTCGGCACCGATCACCTTACTTTGCAGCGCGCGCACCTTTAATCATCACATGGCCGCGTTGCACCTTTTGTCGGGGAGCTAATTGATTGGTCGTGCGCGGGCGCCGTGACTTTCAAGACGTAAATAAATCCTAAAGTTTGGGGGGGGGGTTTCTCCCCCCAGTCAAAGGAAAACCCATGTCTTTGTCTTTGTGTTGGCCGCCTGTCGCAATGATGCGAGGGTAAAAAAAGAATTCATAAAAACTCCCTGAAGACTACAACGTTTAGGGAAAAGCTCCTAAACGGCGGCTCTGAAGCTGGGTTTGAGCTTTGTCATCACGCTTGAAGAATTTCCTTTTAATGTACTGTAATGTGAAATTCAGTGGGGACTAGTTTAATTGAGTTTTACACAAACCAGTTGGGAGCAGCGCTGGAAGGTAGGTGATGTTGAGGTTTTTAATCTCTGGCTCCGGAGAGGCTTGTTGACGGAGTGGTTCTTTCTCTTTGTGGAGAAAAAAAGAGGAAGCCTAAGAAATGATACATCCGTGGATAAAACCAATTGGCAACCCTCAAAGGGACGGGGGGGGGGGGGTGATAAGGCAAATCCAGCACTTGTAGAGAAATAAAAGAATCCAACTGTTCATTAAAACGGGAAACAAAACAGGCGATTGAGAAGGACGGCAGACCGCTCAGTGGAGGAGTGAAACAGACAAACAGAGCCAGAGATATCAGAGGGAAGGATTGGAAAATAATCAAGGATTTGTGAGGAGAATTAATAAGGAAGATAGGCACAAATAAGCACTTTTTTTTGTCTGTCTCTGTGCGAAATTAGGAGGGATGGACTACAATTATCAAACAGGGGAAATGGCATAAGCTACATAGACACCTAATTATAAAGGATAACCTAGATATGAAGGTTGCTGTCTTCTTATTTTACGCACTTTGACTGTGAAGCAGTGGGGTCTTTAGTGCTCCATAAACCAGATAGTCACTGGATGGAGGGTATCCAGGGACTGTTTAATGTAGTTGTTTTCTTTTATTCTCTGCCAACAGTCCACATAATCCAGATAGTCGAGAAAAAGAGCGATTTTAACTTCTCATGAAAGCTTATTTTTGTACCACCGGAACAGTACCGATCACGATGAAGCCATAATATCAAATTAAAATAGTAGATCTATTCACAATTGCCATCTCCTAGTTTTTACATGGCGCTATTGGAGGTCTTTTTTTGGAATTTGTCACAATAGCCTCCTGGAGGTTAGTTGTCTCTATCCCCTGATTGGGCTCTCTGTAATGAGGTGTGGCGTGGGGGACTTAAGGTGATACAAACAACGCTGTAGTGAAGGGCAGAGGAGGAGGGGGGCGGAGGGAAGGCTGGACGGGAGGCGCTGAAATAATCAGCACTTGTGTGTGATCGGCCGCTGAGACGTTGCATTGGTGTTTTGTGCGAAAGGGAGCCATTCATCAACGTATCAATAAAAATATAGAGCAGATTATTGTTGTGTTTGCTCACCCCGCCCCTCCCCATCGTAAATAATGGGTCTGCCACCGCTGCCTGTATTAATTAAAATTAGAATGCTGATAATGTGTATGCTCTTTTATTACGGGAGCTGAATCAATTTTACGGTCTTATTCAGCCCCACAAGGTCACACAAAGTTGCCGGGGTGAGAGATGGCTCTTTGTGAGGCCATTTGTGCAATCAGAGCTGAGGGGACGCAGGCCAGAAGAAAGAGCCGGTCAGAGAGATGTCTCAGCAGCTTCCACTGCCGTCAACTTTTTACTTTTTAGAGGGAGAGCCTCATTCATCAACATTCAATGATATCTAGTTTCTTTTTAATTGATTTTTTTGGGGGGGTGGGAGCACTCAGGAGCAGAGGAACTCCAAAACAAGCTAGAGAAGATAAAAGCAAATCATTCTGTTAACCTTATTAATGCATCCCTTAAATGTGTGTAACATATTTGATCTCTTTATTATTTGGGTCGTAAGCTTGCAAGCTGCTCAACTAAAGGGATGCAATCGAGACCAACTTGATTAGCTCCAAGTCTAAGACCAGTTCCAGTCAAGTACGAGTTCAGAGCAGTCCAGTGTAGACCAGGTCCAAGTCGGGAGCTAGTTGAGGCCCCTTTTTAGGTCCATATCTCGGTCATTAACTTTAAAAAACATACCTATTTCAAGCAAAACTATAATCTTCATTAAACCTATCCAAGTAGATTTGTGAACGGGTCGTGCTCTGATCGCTCGGAGCATTAACGGACGCGTTATGACGCCATATCACATCACACACACAAAAAGAGGAGACTTTCACAGCCTGAAAGAATGTGACATCCACATTTCTGCTTAACAGGTATTCACACATATTATCATCGTGTCCGCGTCACTTATTTCTCCGCACAGTGTCACTTGAGTTGGATCTGTTGTCAGAGCACATGTTTCACCAGCACGATGGAGGGTTGGTTTGCATTCGCTGACAGTTCACAGGGGAACGAGTGTGTTTTGTCCAAATGTTGGATCTCAACTTAGTCTAAATTCATAAGGCACCCCACTGGCCTGTTCCTCTGTTTCCCCCTTCCTCGCGGGTCGGACTGTCAGATGGACCAACAACAATGGATCTCACGGGCCTATCAGCCGGCTCCTCCCTTCACGGCGCGCCGCGTGGCTTTAAAGAGCGGATTTAGCATGGCTCCAAACCAACAAACAATGCCACACATTCTTTTTTTTTTCTTTTTTTTTTATCTGCAAATCTGTTTGCCCCATTTTTCCATTTCAAATGCAATGCAGTGGAGTTGCATTAAACTGGTCTGCTCCCACTGGGAGTCCGAGAAGACCACAGCGGTTTGCTCCTAATGTGTCTTCTCAGTAAGGCACCTGTTAGAACATATAAGCTCATAATCTTAACAATAAACATGATCACCCTAATTAATGTTATGCATACACTGGGATTTGTACAATTAGAGACGCATATTTATAGCCATAGGAGGCCGTGTTTCCAAATAGCTACATGGATACGATGCTATTAAGAGCAGCACACGTCTTCGAAATTTGATGCGAAAATTTGCATTTCATGAATAGTCTGCTATCAGGGAACAAACATTTGACACATTTCTCTTCCTTGTTGCCTCATCTCGCCCCTTAATAATTGGGTGTGCATTTCCTTTCTTGGGTGAGTTGTTGTATTTTCTCTCTTTGCCTGCGAATGTTAAAATGACCTTGTGTTCGCCTGTGAATGCGTGCATCTGTCATGAAATTATACATCCCATCAGCCCTCATTGAACTGGGCATTGACTCCGAGCCGCAGACTCCGGCTCTGCCACTGAATCTTGATTATGGATTCTGTGATATTGTAAATGACTTGCGATTCCCTCTGAATGTTTCGGATTAATCGGTTTGTGCAGATGTGGTTCCCTTTTTTTTTCTTCTTTTTTTTTTTTTTTTTGGGAGGCGCCATCTTGAACAGTTGCTCATTTCCATACCGCCATCACATTCTGCATACAAAGCAGATTCCCAGATAGGTAATCCTTGTAAGGTTTTTAGAAGACAGGTTATTAGAGGATTGACTGTGTGTGTGTGTGTGTGTGTGTGTGTGTGTGTGTGTGTGTGTGTGTGAGCGTGGGGGAAATTATGTACAGTTTGTGACAATGAGCTGTGTCTTTTGCTGGAGACATAGTAACTGTCTCCTTTCACTTCTCACCTAACAACATCCCACCCCCTTAATAACGAGCACATAACAGGTACACACACACACACACACACACACACCTGCTCCCCTCTTTCTCCCTCTCGACTACCGCCACCCAGAATTCTTTGAGACGCCTGAGGCTAAAAAGCTGGTTACTCTCCCCTGGCTCGCAGCTCTAGATTATTCCTGAATGCCAGAGCGGGTCTGCCCCTATCATCCCGCCCACCCACCACCCCACCCTGTCCTACGCCCCGGCTCTACCTGTCACCTGTCAGACGCACCCCACCTGTAAGTGGCCAGTTATTTCCCGTTGGTTTTAGATGTCTTTCATATCATGGCTCATTAAAGCGCAGCGCAGTAGGCAGCGTATTTACATAGGCTACCGGGGGGGGAGGTTTTAATTTGCGTCGGTACAGAACATGACCGGAACTGAAGAGTGCAGTCGCCAAAATGACTTTTTCACACCACACACCCCCCACCCCCCTTCCACCACCCTCCACCGAGGCCCTCCCCCCCACCCCCCTTCCTCTCGCTTATCCGCTCTCATTGGAAAACATGTCGCTGGGCGTAATTGCTCGAACGGGGCCACAAAGACGGAGACAGCCGTCACCGAGGGGGCCGGGGCGGTGGGGGGGGGGGGGGGCCCTCCCAGCCGACAATCAAAGCCCCCGCCGAGCGGTCCGTGGCTGTGATCATCCCGCTGCATATATACCATTAGTGTCTTCACAAAGTCCCGACTCGTTCAGCCGCTGCGCAGCTCCCTGGTTTCTGGTGGGCTTTTTCCTCCTCGCTTTGTCTGGCTTCTGCTCTCGCAACTCAGTCCAGAATCCGACTATTCTGCCATCTGCGGCTCCACTTTCATTCCAGTAACGGTGGCGTTTGTTTGTTTAGTCAATTAGAGGATATTCCTCACTTTAAAATTGATACTTTAATCATCCCGGCTGAGCTGAAGGTGAGTTTTTCAGAGTAGATTTGCGTCGTTCACATCGTTACCACTTTGTTTTGCTTTGTCTCTTCACAGTCACAAAATGTTGGGCTCTATTTAAATATTAAGAGCTTTGTCTGTGCAATAACTATGTAAGACTTTTTTGGGGGGGGGGGGGCAGGGGGAAGGCCCCTCTGGTGAATTATTTACATGACAAGATAGTCAAGCTGCCAACTTCTCCAATTCTATCTCTAACTGCGCGCAGCAGAGGAATAACGCAATTTCCCTCAGACAAGATTTTCCACAGCGATTCCTCCCAAAACACAGCAGCCCTTTCCCAGTTCCCAAGCAGAGACGCCATGTATCAGTCGGAGATACCATTATCAGCCTGCGCTTCACAAAGACGCAGAGGGATGGAGGCTAATATTGTCATAAGATGCTCTGTGTCACTACCCCGCCGCCCCCCCCTTTCAAAGAAACCACAAAAAAAAAAAATACACAGAGCACTGGGAGTCCGCTCCTCAAACATTTGCTCTCCTCCCACATCTTCTCCCTCCGAGGACCCGGCCGCTACAAACTGGCTCCCGCGGACGCACTCCAAATAGCAGGCTGTTCATCACGCAGTGTAATAGAACGGGCCCATTCCCTAGCTGCCCCCCCTACCCCCCCCCCTACTCCCCCCCTCCTGCTCACGTCTCCTCCCCGCGTACGCTGATGCTCCTGCTGGCCCTACATCCCATCGCAGTGCTACGATATCAATCAACAGCAACAAGGCTGGCTCCGGCTTCCACATCACACACCCCCCCCCCCCCCCCCCCCAACCACCGCCTCACCCCGCCCGGGCAGGCGCCACACCCTAGGAAAAAGATGTCCGGGCTTGCCATGCAGCAGGGCCGGCCGGACAGACAGACACGTGTGATTGCGGTGTAATTTTGGAAAGCATATTGTCTAATTTCGCCATCTGCCCGGGAGGCAGCCATGGCAGCGCCGAGCTCATTTGCCGTCTGCTTGCTTTATTGCGGCTATACAGAACAAGTTTTTGGAGCGGGTTGAGGGGCCCCTCGCGTGCGCGGCAGCCCACTGGAGCCGGGAGGCGTGTCTGGAAAAACAGGCGCCGTGTTTACTCGCCACTCCGTCATGGCCAACTGTGTGCCTGACATCCAGAGACACAAATGCTCGCCGAATGAAACCTGAGATTCAAGCTCGGGCCTCCTGGTCACAAACGCAAAGTGCAGGGCGTCCTTCGAGGACGAGTGAGGATGAAAAGCAAAACTCTGAGAGTTCTGAGTCGTCTCTCACACCACCAGGCCATGGTGAATGCGGCCCAGTTTGCGGCAAATGGTCACGTGGACGCGCGCGCGCACGCTGTCACACATTGTGGATCACGTCTGGTTCAGCTGCTCCTTGGCTCCGACATTAATACAGAGCAGATTGGTGGAGATCTGCAGCCCTTGTTGTTTGATCTTTCCTCCTCTTGCCACATTTCCTGGCACTGCCCCCCTGCCACACCGCGTGGCGCAGGCAGGACTGGCATGGCCTCAACGTGCCTGCCAGGTTTGTTCTCTGTCTTCTTCGCCTTCCAACTTATTCCCTTATGCCCGCTCCATGGATTCGGTTCTGCAAATTACAAGAGCTCCCCTACCCCCAGCGACAGCCCGGATTCAAGAGACCTTCAATCCGCCAGTTTGTCTTCTTCAGAAAGGAGCGATGCTACCTCGGCCTGAGATGTATCACTCATATTTTTTCTTTTTTTTACACCCTAATTGTCCTCTGCACCGAATTAGGGAATCGTCCTCATTCGCTTTTCCAAGTCGAGCTGAAACATTCCCCTTTTGAAAATCCCTTTTTTGGAACAAGTTATCCCCCCAGATATTAGGAGCATTAAGCTGTAAGGCCATGGCTGAACATGAGATAGGGGCCGAGCTTCACCTGAGAGCTGAAGTCTCTCCTCATCCAACCACTTGAACAAACACTGTATTCTCTTATCAAGACCACCCCTCCCGTTTTATATTTACTCAGGACCGTCATTTGGCCTCTAATGCCTCAATAGAGAAACTGTTTTAAAAAATCAAACGTATAAATTAAAAGCAAATACATCTCAGGAGGTAAATGCAGCATCGGCGCCTGCTGTTTAAGCTGAAGTCTTTGTTCAAATAGCAGCCTTTCTCTGCCACTCGTCCCGGGGCTGCGATCAGGATTGGCAAAAAAATAAATAGAAAAAAGAACGCCACAAGCTCATTTGGTAATAACGTCGCAGCCAAATTTGCACCGCCTATCTTTTTATTCCAACAATCTGCCTCTTCTTTTATGAGTCGGCATCAGATCTCAGGCTTATTGTCCCCTCCTATTCTTTTCTCTTTGCGTTAACCACTTCATTTGTGACTAATGGCACACGCGCGATTGTTATCGCTCTAATTTATTCCAAGTTTAAGATGAAGGGCCGGATAAGGTGCGAGAGACAATAAGTTGAAAAAGCCAGTGTGATGTCTCGGTTAATGAGGCACATCATCGTTTTCTCTTTTTTTTTTTCCTCCCCTTTTTCTTTGCGCCCGCCGGGGTCAAAAGCAGAACGCATGCTGATTGGGAGCGAAGGGGAGGAAATACTGAGAACACAATTCAGAAAGAGAGAGGGAGGGAGGGAGGGTGAACCGGGGCTTTCCTTCAGCGGGAATCAGCTTTTGAAAGAGATACGAGATCATCAGAGCTTTGAAATGGGAGATGGAGATGAGGGCGAGCGGAGTCTACATGGATACTGCTGATGTCTCAGCTCAGCCAGCTGCACCTTCTGAGTCCCAATCTGCTACCGACATCGGTAACACTTTCTACCGCTGCCATCATGTCTAGAATGCATCGTGGAAGGGCACAATCTGCTCCTAGTATTTAGAAGTTATCATACTCTCGTCATTAATGCTGAACAACAATAATCACAACACATTACTAAGCAGAATTTATCATTATACTTCATAACTCGCTGACGTTGTTCTACCGTATTATAATGTTAATAATGTTTGGATTACAAACATTACTAACTTTATATTATTGATAAGATTATTATTGTGATGACTTAAATGAGTTAAAACAGGGATTTTAGTGCATTATCAAATAAATGGAATGTAGAGCAACTATGGATATGAATACACATTCTGACAGATACAAATGTTGGAGCTTAAATACCAA
The DNA here is from genome assembly GCF_949316345.1 of Pungitius pungitius. Lineage (NCBI taxonomy): Eukaryota > Metazoa > Chordata > Actinopteri > Perciformes > Gasterosteidae > Pungitius > Pungitius pungitius. The sequence continues at coordinate 4,846,693 of NC_084910.1, forward strand.
TATACTTATAATGAAATAATGTTTGGACTGATGCTCAAACTGCAGTTTGTTGTATTTAGAGACTTTAGAGACTTGTGGTTTGCAACTTAAAGCGACATATTTTGAACATGTCATAAACACAACTATTTGTTTTCCTGAGTATCTTTAATGTTCTGACATCAAAACCTCCGCGTATGTTTTAAAATGAAGGCGGCCCAAAGAAAGGTAGTACCACTGACACCGTACTGTACTCTTTGGCTTCTCTTCCATCACTGTCCCTCGAAGAATGAAAAAAAAAAAGAAAAGAAAAGAAGACGTCTCTGAGGAGTGAACACGGCGGCGCCCCTAATGCAAAGCACTCGGGTCCGGGCCCGTCTCTCAGGCCTCCTGGGCAACATATGGAGCCCTCAAAGTCAGTGCTCAACTTCCCAGCGGCTGTTGTGAAGAGGGCCGTGCAAACTGCAGCCCTCCGAGAGCTAATTAGAAAACCTTGTGCATTAAAAAAAAAAAAAAAACGAAAAAACTTGCTTGGAAGTTGCCCATCCGCGGCAGAATCTGTGCTGCCTGCGAGATAATACACAACATTTGCATATAATGCTGTTGAAGGTGACGTCTGGCAGGCTTCAGCGATGGCTCGGACGCTCTCCTGGCAGCTTTCTGAAACGCATCGATCAAAGAAAAAAAAACACAGAGACTTTGGGCAAACCGTGTGATCATTTACAACTTTCTGTATGTGAGGGAGAGACGCTTGCATCCGTTCAATACTAGAGCTCTAGATGCCTCCGTCCTCCCTAATCATTGCTCCACCCTCCAGTGCTTCAAACTCGTGATTCGTAACTGATAGAAAAAAGAAAATCACTCATTTGAGAATGCGCACTGAGCAGCGCAGTAATTAAGCCGCATTGGACTTCATTCACAGCTGTGAGTGCAATACACAGCACGTAGAACACAATGACACACACACTAACACACTAACTGCAGCTCTCACAATGGCGCCGAAGGAAAATTACCTTGACAGGAAGAGGGTAGAAAAACGAGGAAGGTGGGGAGGGATTGTAGGAGGAGTGGGGGGGGGGGGGGGGGGGGGGGGGGCACGACCTTTTACCAAACTGTAAATCATGCTTCACTTTTAAGAGGTGCCCGGGAAAATAAATGATGTCTGAAAGTGCAATGATTTCTGTGATTTAGGGGAAGCTTTTGAGAAGCGTATTACTAGAGGTGACAGTCGGGGGGGAGATAGGCGGGTTGTGTTAAGAGGAAAGGATAAGAGGCTATGACATTATGTCTGCAGGGTTATGGTGTCAGAGCCCAGGCGCGAACCACGATTACTGGATCAATACTTCTCAGTTTTGCACTTATCTCTGGCCCTGATGGTTAGCAGCAGGATATACGCAGGGACTAAATACCACTACTGAGAGGGAGAGGGGGGGGGGACACACCTGCCCTACCTTCTACTACTGGAGAGGGATCAGGAAATGCCCTCTACCAAGGATCGGTGGATATTTCTTTTAGCGCTAACATTGTGCCTTATTGTGCTTCGTCAAGTGGCGTCTCTTTAAGGAGAGCTGGGTCCATCGTGAAAGGTACAAAGACACCGAGTCCAAGCGCATGTCATCCTCGCGTGGGAACATAAGACGTTGGTGGAAACAAGGAAAAGTGCGCACTTTCAAGTCTTTCATTAAACTTCTGAAGCCTCTGAGTTAATCCTTGCCGCACACAGAACAAAAACTCAGCATTCAACAATTAAAAAAAAAAAAAAAGCCAAGAGAAAAGAGATGAGGAGGGGAGGGGTGGTGAGAGGGTGTGTGTGTAGTGGGGGGGGGGGGGGGGCTGGCCTGATCGCTACATATTCATATTCCTATGCAGGCGTTATCACTTAAAAGGCTTTCTAATTACAACAACAAGACAAAAACTCCTTGGATTCCTTCCAGACCCGCTAAATGATAAAATAAGCTTGCGCTCTCTCCCTCCGTCTTAATCTCTGCAAAGCACCTTGGAGCCTCATCTCCCAAATACAGGCGAATGAATGTGAAAATGCCATTTGGAGATGCAGGTGTGACATTTGATAAGAAACTTCTGGATTAAATATGTTCTGCTAATGAGGAGCCCGACTACCCCATCAGGGCAAACTATTGGTGGGATTGTGCGTGCGCTGATAACGCTCGCACACGCAAACAACCCAACTTCATTATTAATAAACAACCGCGTTCCCCCCCCCCCTCCTCTCTCTCTCTCTCTCTCTCCCCATCAGAGAGGCTGGATCCTTTCGGTGGAGAGCCAGGGATGTCGCGTCTCATTAGGGGATGGGGGGGGGGGGGCGACTGTTTTCATATTTAGCTGTTTGGGGCCCTTTTTTTGTGCGTGTTTTTTGGGGAAGAGGGGGATTTCAAAGCCGTATGTTAATGGCGCATTGAATGTTGGAAACAAAAGGGTTGAAAGTTTCCGGGGATCTGGCAGTGAGAGTAATATTCTCTGGCTGAAGCTAATACGTGGGAAGAGAGGGGGATAGCGGGCTAAGCCATCAGTGCAGCGGACTGGGAAGTCCCTGGCCCCGGCTTGACATTTAGAACGATTTGGCGAAGATTAAAGCCGCATTACCGCTGTAGTCCGTAATGTGGCCCTGTAATGAGGTGCGAGTGCATTACCATCCTGTGG